>NW_015551063.1:540959-548760 GCF_001515605.1 Sinocyclocheilus anshuiensis
GGACTGCGGCTCTCTAGGACCGAACTTGCCTACCCCTGGCCTAGAGTAAAGTGTCACATGGTTAGGTGGCACATGATCGTAATCTATTAGTAAGGGGGGAACTAGTTTTCATTGTATCTTTGACTGTTGATGTTAGTCTGATTTTACGGTGCTGACTTGTAAGCCCAATCCACCTTATTTTTAATGATAGATTAGGTACGGCCATTTGTGTTTATAATGTCCGAGGCATCCGGTTATTTTAGCTGTGCAAAACAGTTTGTTATGCTGCTTGATGTTGCAAACTGTTATCATATTATTTAATTCATTATCACAAGCATAAACACACTGGTTTGTAGCGCAAATCTTTTACCGTTTATACTGTAGGCCTAATTTTTATTCTACTAGTTACCTTTATAGGCAAATGAATCAAAAGTCTCGCACATTCACAGAAATTTGGTTACTACCGTGTGGCAAAATAAGGTGGATAGATACAGCAAAAATATGATGATATTGGAACTTTACTTTGCAGAACAGAATTCATGACAATAGAGGCCTTTGAACTAGATGTTCAAACTAAATACAAACCCCTTCTAAAGAAAAAACATATTTGTGTAATTTGACTGTAAATCTTATGGTTGCTGAGATATCGCTCTTGTGACAACCCCATGTGACAACTAGCCTTTGCATCACATTCTGTTTTGTTCATATTGTTGTGAGTTCAATGTGCTCCTACAATGTCCTGTGTATGCATGCTGAGTTGTCATATGTTTTATAGTGTCTTGTGCTTACTGTCATGTGTGTGCTGTTTATATACTTTTATGCTTTATAATTGTCACAAAATGTCATTTTGCACATTTGCAATTCACTTATGTATTTACTTATGTAAATACAGGACAAGAACCTGCTGGAGAGCAGTTCTGTCATGTACATGCATACTTTAGTACTTCTGATAAAAAAGTTTGAATTCGTGTATGTAAAGGGATTTGTTTATGAGAGTTTATTTTTTTATTTTTTGTAAGTTATTTTGTTACGCTTATTTTATAAGTTTTCTCTTTTTTAATGACAAATATTTATTGACATTTGAAGTGCTTCTTGTCTTTGACAATGTGTTCATTGTGTCTGTTAGCATGGATATAGTGCTCTCTTTGAGCTAGTCCAACATTATTTCCATACCATTTTCATAATAGAAAATCCAGTGTAAATCTCTGAGGAGGGTTTCTCATTTTGTGACCATTGGATTGATGAAACATTAATGCAGTTAAATGATTGGATGAGGCTTTTTTTCTTTGAATAAGTAAGAATAGCTAAAAGGTTAGGTGTTGAGTATTTTAAACTGAAACCATTTACATGCTTAGTTTTATGCATGTAAAATGACCGTTAAAGGCATAGATGTTACTCGCAATTTAAATAATATGAGATCAAATGTTTAAAGTTTAACCATCTTCAATTGCCCATAGTTGTTTTCAGTAATTTTAGAAATACTTTTCAGACAAATTAGCTTTTTCAAATAAATGCATTTTCTAGAATTATAAAATATTTGTTCTTTGTAATATCTGTTCAAAAAAGATTATTGGAATTTTTTTATATATATTATTTCATTATTATTTTATTTATTTATTTATATATTCATTTATTTAGCGAAATTATTTTTGTGCATGTCTCTTGCTAAAAAGGTAACACGTTACAAAAAAAAAACTTAGTTAATTTATTTAATTTTAAACAAGGTACAAAGACAACTAATTCAAACAGATCACACAGTTCCCCCTTTTCTAGTTTACTAATTTCTACTAATTGTTTATTCAGTTTGCTATTTGGAAGAGGAATTGAAACAAACAAACAAGGCCTAAATGACAATAGAACACTGGTATGCCAAAATACAATCTGTATTTTTTTTCTACAACGTTATATAATCATGAGTCAGAACCCTGCTGTCAAGAAAGCTAGAATAATGTCAAAAGAATTTGTTACAATAATGCGGAGCTTCATCTGTTTAACTCAGAAATATTAGAGTTGAAATTAATGAGCCTAATTAACTCAAATAATAAAGGCTGTGAACATTATAAACCTAGTATTCAATTAAATGAGGCTAAATTGTGACAGTTCGCTGAGGCGAGTAGTGTGCCATTCAGAGCACAAAACTTTGAAGATGGATTCCCTCTATCTAGCTAAAAGAAGCCTGTTTGCAATATGCAATACTGCAAAAAGATGATATGTGATGCCTTTGCATCGCAAAAACGTCTTAATCTATTAAGTAAATATATAAAATACAAAACATCTACCCTTCTGTGATGAATCAACTTCTAAATCAAGAAATGTCAAACTGCACACCCATACAGCAAAATATAGATATCTTCACATATATTTAAACATATTTCCAAACAATACAAAAAATATGTATTTGCTAAATATATTTCAAAATATATTTACGCAAATGCATTTTCAACCAATATATTTTTTGCATGTTTGAAAATGAATTTTAAAAATATAAATATAATTTTAAATGCATTTTAAAATATATTTTTGTCCTCTGCATATTTTAATCCAAGAAAATATATTCACGTATGTCACATTTGAAGAAACCCTAATTTGTTGTCAATAACGTGTAACACATTTAACACATATAACACATTTATGACCCTGGAGCACAAAAGCAGTCTTAAGTCGCTGGGGTATATTTGTAGCAATAGCCAACAATACATTGTATGGGTCAAAATTATCGATGTTTCTTTTATGCCAAAAATCATTAGGATATTAATTAAAGATCATGTAAATTTCTTACATTTAGTACATTTCTTACCATAAATATATCAAAATTTAATTTTTGATTAGTAATATGCATTGCTAAGAACTTCATTTGGACAACTTTAAAGGCAATTTTTTTTTTGCACCCTCAGATTCCAGATTTTCATATTGTCCTATCATAACAAACCATACATCAATTGAAAGCTTATTTATTCAGCTTTCAGATGATGTATAAATCTCAATTTCGGGGAAAAAAAAAAATTACCCTTATGACTGGTTTTGTGGTCCAGGGTCATATTTTAATAAAAATCAGCAAAGAACATATACCTTTACAATGTTCTTAAAAATGTACAATATTACAATATATATATATAAAAAAAAAACATCATTAAATCATTATGAATCTAGTTTTGATCTCTAGTACGCTATCCACATTTGCATTTAGCCTAAATGTAAAGGCTACTTTGAGACTGGAAATGTAATTTCTTACCTCTGAAATACATTTTGAAATATATTTTGGTATGTGAAGGTTGAAACTAAATATATATTTATTTTTCCAAAATATATTTCATTGAGCTTCGCTGATTACAATTCATATTTAACATATATTTAAAATATATTTTGGCCATGTTAAAATGTATTATTATATGTACTTTTTAAATACAAAAGCAAGCCCAAGAGAAAAGTAAAGTGAAATGTGTACCTAACCTAAAGCAACAATTGAACTTCACAGGATTTGCATGGCTGATGAGATACCTGGAAGACCCAGAATACTAAACAGACTTTCCGTCTATATACCCAGCTATTGACACTTTTACAGTTCTCTCTGTGTTATGTGTACTGCAAGGCCTTCTGCTGCTGCAGGGTTTGTAACCGAAAACAGAACAATGTGTCTGAAGCATCTCACGTGTTCCTCCAAAACCCTCAATAGTACAATAGTTCTGCTTCATTTTAACCTGCCCTAATCTCATAAAATAGCTTTCACAAGGTCTAATTCATGTTTGATTAAGACATCTGTTGTTACTTCATTTAAGTGACTGTTTCAGCTGCTCGAAGATATTGCTCACACCAGAAATGCAGGTAAACAGTGTAGGTGTGCGCATGTGGTTCTGAGAGGTGGCTGGTCGGTTTTGAGGCAAACAGACAGACGGAAAGACAGACAAGTAAAGCGAGAGAACCCTGAGGCACTTGGTGAACAAATCCACATGTCACACCCATATTCAGGGCTGTGTAATGGTAAGCAGAAGATGAATTCTCCAAACGAAAAAGCAGTTATACTGTCTGCCTGGTAAAGAAACAAAGGGAGTGGCGCACATTGCTTTGAGTAAATAAGTAGAAATACAGAAGAAGTAAGTTGCAGAAGTCAGTACTTAAAAACCTTACAATACTATTAGACATCTTGGATGTGCTGTAACCAAAAGAATAGACAAAACGTTTGAGTCGAGAAACAACTGGATCAGTGTGCATATGTTCCAGTGTTCTCTCGCTGGTGTAGGAGTTCTGTCTCCTCAATGCAATAAAAGCTTTTGGATCACAAACAAGCGAAGAATGTCAAGGAACAAAACAGTCATGCTCCAAAACCATGAAATGGCCACAGTAAATGCAACAAAGCTCTGTAGTTTGAGGCAAATGCATATTTGAGAGATTAGTCACCGTAAGCGATCTCATGCTTTTCATTTGGATAAAGCGAGTTACCTAGGGTGACCATACGTGCCATTTTCCCAGGACGCGTCCTGGGAAAATGGCACGTATGGTCACCCTAGAGTTACCCAACGATGCTGGAGAAGTCCTGAAAAATATCTTAATAGTTCAATACTAGGATATGTGGGAACGGGTGTTTCCTGGTGAGTGGCTCATAGGTGTGTCTGCCTATAGGAACTAGTGTGAATAGCAGCAGTCAGTGTTGGTGTGTCAGGGTGAGTCATCCCGTATGACTACAATGCACGCAGCAGCGCTGTAACCAAAAGAGAAGGAAGGGAAAAGAACAAGGAGGGGCAGAGAGGATGAATTTATTGGGTGTGTCCTGGGACACACTCTGGAGGATAAGAGGAGCCACTTTATTTGAAGTTTAAAGAAAACAGCGCAGAACAAAGTGATCTCAAATGTGCCCTCTTGCTTGTGTTTTTACTTGTAAATCAGAGAACTGCACTGCAGGGAGTATACGCACTCTCTAATATAAAGGCTGAAAGCTTTCATTGATGCTCACCACAGTCGCACAATGGCCACAAATCATAGTCCTGTCCAGCCAAACAATAAAAGTTGCATTGTTATAAGATATTCGCAACTGATCAGTTGACGGGTAGTTTTTGTTCCCCAAACACAAATGTTATAATTAGTCTGGAAAACATGGTTTAAATATACAGTGAATTTTATAGGTAAAGAAAAGGGGATTTTATGTTTGTATTTTATGTCATACGTTTTTATTTAAAAAAATATGCATTTTAAATATCTGTAATTAATTTAACAAAATAATGTAATAATTTTTTTACTATCTGTATTTTTTTATTAATTACAGATATTTTAAATATGTTTATAAATTAATTGGATTTAAAAATAACATTTTAATTTAAATTGTCTTTTTAATGATCTATTTGATTACAATCTAATTTAATTAAATATCAGTATTTTTATTAATTGCAGATATTTTACGTTTTTAATATCAGCAACTGATTTAAATTATTTTAAGAAAATTTATTTTTAAATATCTGCCATTTTTAATGAATCACAGATATTTACAATATATTTTGTAATATCTGAAATGTAATTAATCATAAAATAAGATTTTTAAATAGCTACATTCATTTGAATTCATTTTCTTTAAATATCTGCCATTTTTAATTAATTGCAGGTATTTAAAATATGTTTTTAAAAATCTGCTATTCATTTGAATTAATTTTGGAAAATTAAATTTTTTTAAATATCTGCCATTTTTAAAATTAATTGCAGATATTTCAAAACAATTAAAAACATTTTTATTTAAAAAAAATAATCTTTAATTTAAAAAATATTTAAGTATATTTTTTGCTTCTGTTAATGTGCTTTTCATACATGCATGGGCAAGGTATGAAAAAGAGAGAAGCTATTATCAGAAGCTATAAATATTAGCCAAAAAAAAAAAAAATCACTCCTCCTAAAATAATCTGCATGTGCTACTTCAGAAAAATGCATCCCTTTTAACAGACAGGCGTGCATATTTATTTAAATTATGTAAATTGAATTCACACACATTGGAGCCAGGTGTTTTTTAACACTGCTGAGGCATAACAGACTTACTGGTTATTGTATCTAAAGTACACCTCAAAACAAAGACAAGGTTTTGAGTTTTCAATAGATCCATCCTGTTCTTTGTGGGAGGGCATGTTGCACAGCAAGGGCGTGGGCTACCTGTGTATGTAGGTTACTTCTGAAGACAGCAATTATTATTATTATAGTTGGCACATCTGGTTTCCCCCCTTAGTATGGAGGATAGGAGCGTTTTTGCACGATACTGTATGAGTACAGAGGTTTTTGCAACAATATTTATGCAATAAGGCCAAATAGTCAATAATGCTTCGTTTTAGTCCCTGATTTGTATGTTTTCACACAATACTAGAAACTCTCTTAAGTAAAAAAAATCGTGCCCCATCCCCCATCGAATGGTTTTGATCACTGCAGTCTCCATAGCCACATTTTTTGTGTTTTCATGGAGTTCCCCTCTTTGAGATCCAGTCCTAATGTTCTAGTACAAATGTAGGGAAGGAACATCATGAGATACAGACTGGATTGTGGTTTCCCCTGCAGGTTGTGAGTCATAAACACGAGGGAGGGACAAACTGAAAAGGACTATTCCGGGATGGCTGCCATGGCAACATAATAAGCAAGGGGGGAGGTTATTGCAGTGATGTTTCCATGGCGATCCCCAGTGTGTATATAAATATGGCATGTCAAAATGTTTGAAAAGTAGTAACATGCTGCGTTGCTGTGCAGTCAGCAGTGTCATAATATGACGTGAGCACAGACAAAATAGTTTGAAACTGCATTTATTTCTGGTAAATGTGCCTCCGTAATGCTTTAACACTGGTTTGTAGCTTGTTCCGCTTCACACATTCACACCTCTAGCCACACTGCCAAAAATATACAGATTAAAGTAAGCGAACTTGAGCTGCTGATCTAGTTTCAGTTCCTTCTAATATTTGAACTAAACGACAAAAAGATGCTCTTAGAAACAGTATACAATATTATGAGATCTACAGTAAGCCTGTATAAGGCTATAAACTTTTAACAACATGCATTTCTTTTTTTTTTACACATGCTTTTGTTTGTTTAATATAATGAGTGCTGTAATTACTGACAGGCACAGATGATCCGCATTGTTTCGGCCCCATGGCAGCACTGTTTATGTTAACTTCACTGTATCATTTTGTCTTGTTTTGAGACGCAATAGGCAACCTATGATCATTACATTCCTCTCATAGCTGTGAAGTGTTTCGACAGCGCAGTCTTCCACGGGGCGAGTTTCAAACCTCATGCACAAGTTACTACAGGAATGACAATCAGGCTTTTACCAACAGAACAATGTGTACATTAAGAGTATAAGTCTCATAACAAAAGCCTGATAATTGGGATGATTGAGAAATACACCAACAGTTTAGAGAATTATTTACTTGTAGACACACTCAGAAAAAACTGTCACTGTTACTGGGGCGGGACCCTTTTGAAAGGTACTAATATGTACACTTTGGGTATGTACCATTTAGAGGTAAATATTAGATAGAAAGATGTACTTTTACCTTTTGTACCTTAGGCTACCACCGCAGTGCTTGTACCTTTTTTTCTGAGAGTGTATAGTAAGGCTTACTAACACATTTAATATTTACACAATACATTTTTTTTTTTTTTTTACAATTGTTAATATACAATTTACAGTTATTTACAGTAATTTTCACTGTTAATTATAGATTCTAGAAGTACATTAGAAAAAAAATGAACAGAAATAGGCATGCTATATTATATATTTATAAGTTATTTACCACTGTTAATTATAGATTCTAGAAGTACATTAGAAAAAAAATGAACAGAAATAGGCATGCTAGGCATGCTA
>NW_015551063.1:550544-559391 GCF_001515605.1 Sinocyclocheilus anshuiensis
TATATATGTGATAAAATATGGAACTGTGTGTATATTTGAACATATATGTACTGTATATATTTACATTTACATAGGAACATGTATGTGCAATATATGTACTCAATTATGAGGCAAATACATATTGTGATATATCTTAATGTATTTGAACTTATATATTACATAAAGCACTCACTCGATTAAGTTAAAAATTTAATTTTTTCACTGATCATGTTGCCATGACTTAAACAAGACATCCAAAAATCCAAAACGTTTAATATTTGTTTTCAGTAAACACTTTTTTCTTAGGCATATTGAAAAATATAAGCACTAGTTTCCCATATATGGAAATGCATTAATATATTGCATTATATTATATTGTTGTTTCGGAAGGTAGGTTACCTTACCTTACCTTACAGTACGTTTACCATAACGGCACACACAAGAATTCCTGTGGTTTTATGGTTATTGCCGTGATGCTTTAAACCATCTAAACACAAACATGTTTAACCTAGTCAATCACAATGTACACAGCTTATTGCAGACGAATGGTACACACATCAGAGGTGTGAGCGTGAGAACCACAGACTCCTCTGAGGTCAATGTTGCTTCACCTATGAAATGCCTGATGCAGACAACGGCACCGGCAGTAATGCAGGCTCAGATTCTACTGCAATAATGCAAGCATTTAACACGCATAAAGGGCGCTATATAATAATTTAACACCTATAGGAAGCAATATGATTTTATAATTTAGGATTTTATGAACTTTTATGAATATTGGTTATACTCTTGTTCGTTATTTTACATACCCCTTACATAATTCTACTTTATGATTTAGAAATGCCCAGAAGCAGATGCATAACAGATTTTTAAGCATATTCCACAAGACAAAATAATAACTTAAGTTAACACACATTACCATTTGTTCTTAAAATCCTGTTGCATCTTTGAGCATCGGTATGCTTTGCAGTCTTTTGAGTCCCCCTGACTGGCAATGCTGTATCTCGACATCAGAAAGCCACGAAAAGGAGGACAAAAGCTCCTCATGCACAACATATCAAAGAAATTAGTCTCAGAACTATTAAAAAACACACAAACAGTCACTGACAACACACAAGATTGAGAACCAAGGGGATGTAATCATTTGAACAATAATGTTGTTTTATTTTTTTGAAACATGTAAAAATGTGCTGTCAAATAACTTTATATAAATAAATAAAATGTAAATAAATCGCATGTAAAATGAAATATATATATATATATATATATATAAAAAGTTGTTTGTTTTTGCTTAATATGTATATATATATATAGAGAGAGAGAGAGAGAGAGAGAGACTTTTAACACTTAGACACTGTAAGTTTGTAGCTTAATTCACTATATTTGAAGTCGTTTGACCTCTGCATTTCAGTTTGTGACAGTTCAAAAGGGAATCAGTCGAAACTATCCGGTCATCTCATACCATTAAAGTGAATGTTAAATTTATCAGTGCATATTGTAATGAATATTTGAGAAATGAATTGTTCTGATTCTGATTTTCTGATCTGATTTTATTAGTCTATATAGAGTGATAGTCAACGTAAAATGAGCAAATGGGAGAAGCAGATGAACACAAACAGTCAGATGTTCTTACTTCCATTGAATAACAAGATGCTTTCATTATAATTGTATAAAATAATCTGTAATGCATAAAAAGAAACATTTCCCTTATGTCTTGTCTCAGGCTTTTGGACTCTAATGTTTATTTAGTTTAAGCATAAAAAATGACTATGAAATACTTTGCTGTGACTTCACTCCATGACGTGTCTGGATTGTGACTTGGCCTACAAAGTGGATTTATTGTGTAATCCTTACATAATACTGTAGAAAATGATTGTACTAAACTGTCAGCATAGTAATCGAGTTAAATGTAGTGCATATATGTATATAAAAAAAATACTTTGCTGTGATTTACACATTTTTCCTGAAATAAAAAGACAAACCCACAAGGAAAGTAACAGTTCCAGCTTCAGCCTTCCGCATCAAACATAAACGATGAAAGAATGGTCTTTTGCGGGACATTTCTGAGCATTGTAGTGGAGCTCTGGATGAAACCAATGTCTATGCTCCACCTCCCCCAATGGTAATCTGAGCCTGCAGAGTTATGTATGGGGTCTCATGTCCAAAAATGCAGGGGCTGTCTGTTTTCACTCGCCCTTCTGATTTCTGCAGTGCCTCGCATGAAAATCATCCAGTTTCTCAACCAAACACGTTGAGAGGCGCTGGTTGACTTTAAAACTTCTGAAATGGATGTTAGAAGTTCAAATCATCAGATGCTGTAATGATGAACCTTTGTGGTGGTTCCCAGTGATTGACAGCAGCATTCACATTCCTCCCTTTAGCACTCTGACCTTTAACCCCTGCACTGGAATGCCAAAAATTCCTTCTTGCACGTCTGCAGAGGGGAAACAAATATCCAGGCCATAATTAAAACTCAGATACATACCTGTGTCCACACAGTTTCCCTGAGAAACGTCATGATGTATCTGATATATAATGTATATTTCACCTTCTCATCTACATTTTGTTAGATTATGATGCAATTTTGCATCAAATCAAGAGTAAAACGTCTATGCTGAGTTCTGGTGAGCCTGGTTATTTTTTCCTGGCAGAAGAGCATGGTGACTGACTCCAGGGGGAAATTTCCATATCAGCACAATGTAGCACAAACCACTTTCAATGATACGCTTTCACAGCCTGGTTTCTGTTCTTATGTTCCTCATCTCAAATTGAGGTTTCATTACTGACTCATTGTTGCCATGGCACTACTTTTGTATATAAGGTATATGACAACGTTCTTGAGTCACCATTGCGATCTACAGAATATTTTTGAAAACTCCTCAAATAGTGGCTGAATGTTTCTCGAAGCGGTCTGCTTTCCTAAGCCTCACTCTTTCCAGATGTGTGAAACAGATTCCTAACAGAGGCATACCAGGCTTTTTTCTTCTCAACTCGATGTACAATACAGACCTTGGGTGCCTCTCTGTCACTATAACATTCTGTCACGTGTGCTTGGTGAATCCTAATAAAATCAATCCAGAAGGAGTCGTGAGATGGGAGCTAAGAGAAGAGCCGGGACGGGAGTAACAGCGCTGGGGAACTTCAGGGGGAGCTGGCAGCACTAGTGTAGTGTTGCTGTTGGCATTACAGCACGTATTGTTCTTCAATCTGGTTTAGTTTGACCCTTCTAACTGCCAAGTCTCTCAACCAATACAAAGCAAGAAGAGGTTTTCTGGCAAACATTCCAGTTCCACACTCTCACGTTCCAAACACGGATCATATTTTCATTCACTTAACTCTTAATGTATTGAAAAGCCAGAACTAGTGATTTTTACATCGTGTTACTTCAAATCAGTGCTGTTCTTTTGAACTTTCTATTCAACAACCAATCCTGAAGAAAAAAAAAAAGTTTCCTAGTTTCCATAAGAATATGAAGCAGCAAAGTTGTTTTAAATGTTAATGTTTCCTGAGCAGCAAATCATCATATTATACTGATTTCTGAATGATCATGGGACACTGAAGACTGGAGTAATGATGCTGAAAATTCAGCTTTGGTCACAGGAATGAATTACATTTTAAAATATATTTAAAAACAGAAAACAGGGTAATAATAATAAAAAAATACAAAAAAAGTCTAATTTTTTAATGCTTTAACTCAGTGGTTCCCAACCCTGGTCCTGGAGGCACCCCAACACTGCACGTTTTGCATGTCTCCTTAATCAAACACACCTGATTCAGGTCATCAGCTCATTAGTAGAGACTCCAAGACCTGAAATTGGTGTGTCAGAGAAAGGAGACATGCAAAATGTGCAGTGAAGGGGGGCCTCCAGGACCAGGGTTGGGAACCACTGCGTTAACCAACATGAAAAAAACAAACTTGTAAATTTAATTAATTCTCAGGTGTTTTACTCGTATTTTAAATTGATTGCACTGTGTAATAAGGCTAACACAAATGTCCGTAAAATTACTGGACAATGGATACTATATATGTGCCTTAAAACTAAAATAAACGTATACAGTCCAGGGAGTTGTAAAATCAGGCAGCCATCATGTGATACAAAACTTCCAGCGAGAGCCCACAGAACCGCTTTTATCTGAGAACATGTGGGTGGAATCAGTGTCCGTACTCTTCAAAGGCTTGCAAGTGAATCAGCGATCAGTATGTGACGACGTCCTGCTAACACACTCATAGTGGTATGAGGTTAAATGAGGGCAGCGCATTGAGCCGAGGCCACACCCTGTGTGTGCTCAGCATTGAGCAACTGAACCACGCGTGAGGAATTTTATCAGTGTAACTCCTTGGCACTACAGCGATCACATCTTCTGTACTCAGTTAAAGTAGTTTGACTTTCTGAATTATTTACTTAACAACAATCAATCACTGTAGTTTTGATTAAGTTGCTTCCCCATGTGTGTTTAATGTATTTACAGCAAAGTTCAGTCCATGTTATTTACCTCTCCCACACGGATCACGGTTGTATTCCTTTCCTTTTTCAAATATGAAATACAGAGGATTAGTAACCAGATTCAAGCACATTAAATCGTTGAAGAACTGGAAGCAAAATAAAAGGATAAATTACTAGTTACACCCGTGGGCAAGGTGCGCTCTTTTTTTCCCCTGAAGTTTACAGTCTTACCCGAGGAGTGTCAACCAACATGACAACCCAGCATACTCCTATGGCAACTTAAGTGTGTGCATGGACATTAGCAAATGAGTAAATTCTCATCCTGTTACAAGAAAAACTACAATACCAGTGGTGCATAAGAACAGATAAACATGTTTGAACAGCTTATGCTCCCAATAATTTTCTTTAGTTAGAACAATTTCGTAACTTAAAGCCTAGCCTATGGCAATAGATGCTTGCAAATAAATATCTGTGGTAAAGAGTCAGATTTAATACGTCCCAGAGACTTTATGTATTGATTAGATTGCTGAATAACTTTAGCAGATACTTTTATCTAAAGGAACTTGCAGTACCATTCATGCATATTTTCAAATTACATTTTATTTTATATATATATATATATATATATGTGTGTACAGTATCTCACAGAAGTGAGTACACCCCTCACATTTTTGTAAATATTTTATATCTTTTCATGTGACAACACTGAAGAAATGACACTTTGCTACAATGTAAAGTAGTGAGTGTACAGCTTGTATGGCCAAAAGGGTTAAGGCAGTGCTGGAAAATAATGGTGGGCGCACAAAATATTGACATCTTTGGGCCCAATTTGGACATTTTCACTTAGGGGTGTACTCACTTTTGTGGCCAGCGGTTTAGACATTAATGGCTGTGTGTTGAGTTATTTTGAGGGGACAGCAAGTTTACATTTATACAAGCTGTACACTCACTACATTACATTGTAGCAAAGTGTCATTTCTTCAGTGTTGTTACATGAAAAGATATAAAATATTTACAAAAATGTGAGGGTGTGAGATACTAATATATATATATATTAGTGCTGTCAAACGATTAATCGCATCCAAAATAAAAATTTGTTTACATAACGTGTGTGTACTGTGTATATATAAATACACAGTAAATATATTTTTTAAATATTTACATGTATATATTTATATTCTTATATTATATCTAAATATATTTAACATATAACCATATTTTTCATAAATATATACATGCATGTGTTTGTATTTATATATACACAATAAATATACACCATATACACAATGTAAAAAAAAATAAATAAAAAATATTTTGGATGCGATTAATCGTTTGACAAGACTAATATTTATGTATTCTCTGGGAATCAGATCCATGACCTTGTTAATATTGCAACAGACCAGGACGCATTTCATGGAATTAAAATTAAGAAATGGCTGGACATTTACCATGAATAAAAGAACAAAACATAAAATACATTGAGTTACTACTCTAACTTTATTATTTTTTTATAAACTCACATAACTTTGAAATGGAAATAAGTGTTTTGCATGCCATAAGATAGCCTTAAAAATGTTTAAGAAAAAAAAAAAAAAAAAAAGAACTGCCCATCTAAAGCTGAAATAAATGATCCTCAATCTTCCACAGGAAGGATTCGTTAGGTCCATATTGGGTGTTAAAACATTCATGGGATACGTGACCTGAGGCGCCCTCTGGTGGATTTTAGTTTTTTTTTCCAAAGGCCAAAGTCAAAATATGCAAATATTCCCTTAATTAAATGGCTGAGATGCCATTTTGTTTCCAGAGTTACAATGATTTCCAGATTCAAGGAGAGCATCAGAATTTATGTTTTCTCAAATCGCAGATTCCAGGAGAGCATCAGGCACTGAGGAAAAAGACTTTCCGGGAACATTAAAACCAGCACTACCAAGTTAAAAGCAAATTTTATACTTTCAACCTTGTTCAAAGCTTGCAAAATTGTACCATTAACCATTTATAAAACCCTTTATAAGTGCTATTGAAGCGTGACATGCCTAAAGCATGACAAACAAGACTTGCCAGTAAAACTCACAACAGAATTGTCTCTTAACAACTCTTCACAAATTAATGAACACATTCAAAGTGGGATTGTGGGAAAAAAAAAAAAAGTTTTATTTTTCTCAACTTGAGTCTTTTTCACCACAGCTCAAAGCCTTGTACATGGGATTTGCAAACAATTTTCATGTCCATTGATTCTTATGATAAATACTGGGCGCAAGATGTTCTCACTTGAAAATCTTGCCCTGGTTGAAAGGTTTGCCTACATGTTTGAATTCACCCTCCCATGCAAAGTACTCCTTCACCATGGTCTTACACTCCTCACTGTCCACATCCAGCTTGCGCCAAGTGTATGACTCATAGTCGATCTGCCAATCATCACTCAGCTGAGGAGAGATGAAAGAAAAAAAAAAACATTAAATAATTTTCGCTTGGGGGGGGATTGCTCAACATCTGTACTTGAAACAATGCCAGTAAAAGTAATGCTTGAAATGTTACATTTTGTTTGTAGTTGCATGCTATTAACTGCAAACAAAACTGATTTGTACGGTTAACTTTTCAAAATCAACTAACCATATCAAAATATATACAGATCACCAGTCTCCTAAAAAAAAAAAAACTCCCTTTTTATAATACTAATATTTCCATCTATTCAGTGTAACTGCACAATACTGACTGAAGCACATTTGTTAATGAATGGACAAATGGGAAGCAAATCAAAAGCAGCTAGTCAATTAGTCTGGCTATCCCATGGCACAGGTAAAACCTTCATGTAATGTTTTCAAATTTGTTCACAGAACAGTGAAAACTAGTTCTATCTATATTTCACATTGGACATCTAGGGTGGTGTTTGACAACCAAACAGTACCAACGGTAATCACACAACAGTAATATATGTATACATGACAGTACAATTTAATATGAATTAGGGCTGCACGATTAATCGAAATTAAATCGCAAAGGCGATAAATCACGATTAGGCAGAAGCTGCGATTGTCATGCGTATCTTTCAGTGAAGCACGGTTCTGTGATCAGCAGTAAATCTCCATCCAAAGGCCAGAGGGCGCTCTCGCGCTGAAACTCCAAATACACCTCGCAGAAGAAACCCAGAAAATCCCTATAGCAGTTGCTGAATAAACAGAAGATTTAACTGCTTTCATTGATTCAATGTCACTAATAAACACACGACTACGACAATATGGTTTATCCGAGTTAGTCTTGTTATAATTTTTATTATAATAAAGTATATAATAATGCAATGCTAATCGACATAGCCTTTATCACTGCTTAGAATACTATGAAATGTGTTGCGTGCCTTATTCTGTGTAAGAAGCCACATCATCTCACAGAAGGATTTATTTCAAACACGTCTAGACGTTATGAAGTGAGTTCGGGGTAAAAACATGTTATTAAATGTGGTATTTTCTAGGGGTGGGAATCACCAGAGGCCTCACAATATGATATCACGATACAATATCATTGAGATTTTAAATAGATTGCGATATTCTGCGATATATTGCAATTTATTACCTTTTTCCAACTTCAAATTATGTCCCCAAAGGAAAACTTTGACAACATCTGTTTTAACTGAAAATAAACATTTCTCAGTTTATCTCACTTCAGTTTTATTGTTGCAGTGCAAAATGGGATTGTCAAGCAGACAAACTGACCAACACTTTCATGAAAACCTGTCATAAATGTTGTATGCACCTGGCAAACTCAACTATTTGTATTACAGTCTAATCTAGTCCACCTTAATTAAATGTAAACAGGTATGCACTGCTGTGCTACTACAGGTATTTTGAACAATGCAACTTGAAATTGTACTAAAAAGTTGTGCAGACCCTTCAGCAATCGGGGCATTTGAAAGTAAATTACTGTTAAATTTAAATTAAATTAAATAAAACATGTAGTCTTACATCCAGGGATGCACCGAAATGAAAATTCTGGGCCGAAACGGAAAATTCTGTATGCACTAGGCCGAAAACCGAAACCGAAAATGCTTTGTAATGATTTATTATTTTTTTTAAATAATATAAAGTCGTTTTGTAAGACTTTTTAAATTTAACTCCATTTTAATGATACTGAATTAAAAAAAAACAAGCCAATAAAATAACCACGCTTTTACTGAAAGTAACAATAAAACTGGACAGAATTTACATTAATATTGGTAACACTTTACAATAAGGTTCATTAGTTAACATTAGTTATACTGTATTCTCATTAACTAACATTAATAAAGATTAATAAATACTGTAAAAAAATGTATTGTTCATTGTTCGTTCATGATAGTTAATACATTAACTAACATTAACTAATGGAACCTTATTGAAAAGTGTTACCTTAATATTAAATATCAATATATTATTTTTATTCACTTCTATGT
>NW_015551063.1:559528-566684 GCF_001515605.1 Sinocyclocheilus anshuiensis
GTAGCATTATTTTACCAGCGTTGCCCAGTACAGCTGAACTAGCCTACAGCATGTTACAGCACAGTAGCGCTACTGCAAACCGGAACAAGCAGGCCTATACTGCATAGAAATTTCCTGTCAGCGCGTTATTTGAGCGGACTTCACTTTTCCGATGAGCATGAGAGGTACACGAGCGGAACGCACATTCATAGATCGGAATATTGAACGGAGCGTCAAACCGCGCAGTGACGAGGAGAGTGAAACATGAGTGCTGAACACTGCCGAGCGGGGCGCGACGCGGCACGCCATATATATTACTTTTATTATTATTATTATTATTATTATTATTATTATTATTATATGTAGCCTATATTTTCGGTGCATCCCTACTTACATCCCCCCTCCTTGTTTACAAATCCGAAGTCCATACATCCGATTTAAATGCGGACGGGGCTTTCCTGATAACTTTCATGCCACCCTCTTTATTTTACTAACTTACTGCATGTTGAAGGTGACCCAGCTGACCTCACCAGAAAAAAAAACTCAACACCACCATCTAGTGGATTATAAAGAAATTGATTTTATTATTCTACCAAATAGTACAATAAAAGATCGATACTTGGCATCCGTGTATCGATACAGTATTGCCGTGGAAAATATCGTGATACTATGCTGTATCGATTTTTTCCTCCACCCCTAGTATTTTCACATGCTTTCAGGTGGAGCAGCATTTACTACACAGAGCCATAGTTCACTGACAAGCTACGCAAACAGCTTTCATAATTGCAGAACTATTTCTTCAATTTCATAATCGTGCGATTAAATCGTCTTGTCAGCGTAGCTTGTCAGTGAACTACGGCTCTGTGTAGTAAATGCTGCTCCATCTGAAAGCACGTGCTGGAGATTTACTACTAATCACCAGTGTTGTGCAAGTTACTTCCAAACTGTAATACATGATAGATTACTTGTTACTGTTATTTAAAAGTAATTCCTTAACTTACAATATTACTGTCTCAGAATTGTAATGCGTTACATGACTCCTGTATTACTTTTGAGTTACTTGCACCAAAATAACTACAGAAGTAGAACTTAAGGTACCACTTTATTTTAAGGTCTCTTAACTAGTTGCTTATTAGCATGCATATTACTAGAATATTAGCCATTTATTAGTAGTAATTAAGCACATATTAATGCCTTATTCTACATGACCTTATTCTACATCCCTAATCCTACCCAATACCTAAACTTAACAACTACCTTACTAACTATTAATAAGCAGCAAATTAGGAATTTATTGAGGGAAAATTCGTAGTTAGTGAATAAGTGTTCCCTATTCTAAAGTGTTACTACCATACTTAACATTCTAAAATGACAAAATGTACTGCAGAGCATTTTACATCCAGTAGAGAGCGATATGGTGTAGCATAATGACTGTATAGCTTATAATTGGCAAAGTGAAGGCTCAAGACAATGCAAGATGACAGCCAGAATCACAAACGATCCAAGTCTGTTAAAAGTATGGTAGAGGTAAAGTGATTATCTGGCAATATCTGTGAATAGCTTGGGTCTATTCATATTATTCACAACAGGACTATATGTAAACTCTAATGCCATGACAAGATTCGCATACGTCCATCTCGCGAATGTACAGTCTTCTGCCATCTTTACCCATTAGCCGCTTTTCCACTGGCCAGTGCGAGCCGAGGATAACAGCAAGCCGGGTGGGGCTAATAGCCTCGGACCTCGAGCACAGAGGCCGAAATCATGCCGCGTTTCCACTGTCGGGCCAGTAGCCTCGAGGCACTCCTGTAAAACCCGCCCTAAACACGCCTTCACTGGACTACGTCACACAATACAAAGTTCCACCAGCGAGAGGGAGATGAATGAAATAAATTGCTAAACAAATATATCAGAAGCTGTCATTTAGTCTTTATTTACAAACTTGGACACCACACGCGGCTATTGACTGACCACGAACAGGAAATAGAACTTACTTGCGGCATTTTTGATTCGTAGTCTCATGGTCTCGCTGTTTGTTTTTTCTTTGAACAATTACATTTTGGGCTAAAAGTGTGTTGTAACGCATGCGTTACTGAACATGTACAGAGTAAAATATTACTTAAAATTGATTAGTAATGCCTTACACTACTGCGTTACAGCAAAAAGTAATCGGTTAGTGTAATGCATTACTTTTGTAACGCAATACTCCCAATACTGCTAATCACAGAACCGGCTTTACTGACAAGATACGCATGAAAATCACATTCGATTAATCGTGCAGCCCTAATATGAATAAAATAGTATTATATTGCAATTCTGACACTGAACCCATAGTGAAACGTAGACTTGGGTCTATTTTCTTTTTTGCATTAATGTTCATGGTCTGAGGATGACAACACGTCAAGCAACACGATCAGATTTTGCAAGCTTCTACCAAAGAACTTGATTGGAATCAGCATCAACAAAAGATACAGGAAATGTTTTCCACATCAGAGAACATATGCATGTGTGACGTGCTGGTTATTATTTACCAACACTAGATTATATGAAACAATCAAGACTTTGGGCTTTCAGGGTGCTTACTAATGAAACCCTGCTGCATTTGTTGTTGCTTTCAGTTTGATCACTACAGCTGTGTTGAGATGGAAAGATTGTTTGGTTATTGGTCACAGTTGGCCAAGACTCAAAGCAGCTAATGTTCCTTTTACTCAGTGCTTTGTCCAAATATAAGGCACTGGAGTTGAGCTTTCACCAAGAGCCTTGGAATAAAAGATTCTAATCTGGCTGGCAGTTTTTAAAACTTTATCTAGTCAATGTGATGCATTCGTTTTAAAAACTCTGCAAACCACATTAAGTGCATTAGCTGTACTGTACATAACATGGAGAAAGACTGATTTTGCTTTGCTATAACTGTAAAACAATATGACAGGTTCAAATTATGAATCACATTTCTTTTGATGTTAACATTGTTAATTCAGAAAAAAATACAAATCACTTCCAGAACTGTCAAAACTTGTGAAACACACGCTCAGGTGTCTCAAAACGAGGACACTTTGGTTTTTACCCACAGTATCGAATGTTTGTTTAAAATCAAATTACAATAATGGTCACTACAGTAAAATAAAGACAACATTTTTGGTTTGTTGTTGTTGATGAAGGGGTACACAAGTCCCACTGATGGTGCTTTGAGGGCACTTAGATTGGGAAACAACACAATTTGGCATCTGTAATCGTTACAATCCCTTATCTTACATATCCATTTTATATAAGGTCCCCGAGTCTATCTATAAACATACATAGACACAAAACAGGGGTTATGGGCACATGTAATCACTCACAGTAAACGCAAGATCCTGGCCTCTGAAGACCCAGATACCAGTGATGCAGCTGTCATTGTTCGCCCCAAAGAGGATGACACTGGCGAACGCATTTTTACGCAGTTTGTCGAGTCGTTGGAACATTCCTGAGGAAAAGAGCAACAGTGTACTTGTACATACTGTGGAAAAACTATGAAGTGTTACGCACTTGCGCAAATAGTACAGACTGAATTGGAAAGAGTAAACTTTGAACAAGTAATAACACAGCTGGCATTTTGTTTAGAGAGAGATACATCAAACAAAATGTCCAAAGTCAATGTGACCCCACCGTACCTGTGATAAGATTACAGCTCATGAAGGACATGGTCAGCTCTTCCGGGAAGCGGTACTCGGAATGCCAAATTGAGAAGCCCTCGCGATCAAAGTGATCCCAGAAGTAAGGCAATGCCACAGTCAGGGTGTCCTCGTTGGAGTATTTCCTCTTGAACTCATCCATGATAAAAGAACTAGTAACAACAAGACAAAGGCAGACAGATTAGAGCATGAACAAACTCAAAAAGTAACTATTTCTAAAGTGAAGGTGTATCAAGTACCTTTTTGGAAGGTGAGCAAATGGGTCCTTGGCTTTCGGCTCAGAAGCCAAGGCAGCCTCGCATTCGTCCATCTCCTCCTCAGCAGGGGTGGCTTTCTTTTCCTCCTTTTTCTTCTCTTTTTTCTCCTGCTGCTGCTGTTGCTGCTGCTTGCCTCCTTCCTTGCCACCCTTCTCCTTCTTGGCAGGAGTCTCCTTCTTTGGCTGCATCTCAGCAAACGTCTTAGCTAGAGAAATGTCAATTTTAAATAAAAGCACACTTATACTCGCACTCAATATTGAAAAGTTATTAAACGCCAAGAACTGCTCTGCTATTATTTATGCTTCTATAAGACATAAGGCGTATGAGCATCATTATGTAAGTTTATCTACTCTGAAGACCAATAAAAAAAAAAACAACCACATTTCTATTCACACTTCAACTTCAAATAATGCCAAGATATTGAGTTTACTGTCAGTTTAGTGCATTCTAAACTGATACAACAATATCTTTGTGTTATTTTGAAAGTAGAAATGCGTAGTGCTTCAGGTTACTTTTGCCTGAGGTTCTACTGGCTTCCATATCACAGCATCATCTTTGTTAAAATCTGAGAAAAAAAAAAAAAAACTTGAAGAAAAAAAATCATTCGAGGTAACAAGACAATCCAAACACATCTAAGCCAACAAGAACACCTGGTGGACTTCCATGGTTAGTGTCAGAAGAGTGACTGTGCCTTAAGCGAGGCACACACTACAATTTTGGGCCAAATTCTCCCCTTCCTAGGTAATCCTAATTAAAGTCCTGATTAACTTGAGGGTTCTACAGGTTATCGTATCACATTTTCCTGTGAAAATCGGGGCTGCACCAATCTCAAATCGTAAATATCCAACATGTTGAATAATTACCATCACAAATCCTGTAGTGTGGGGGAATCCATGAGGACAAATGCACACGCACTCTGTAGACGGTCATGTGGAACGAAATCAGAAAGTGAGCTAACGGAAGCACTGCTCACTTCCAGATCACACTGTAACATGTAAAGTCCACGTTCACACTTTTTCCAGCAAATTTTAGGAAAAAAACAGTTTGTCAATATTTTACCAAGCCTAACAGGATGACGTATAAACTAAGGATTTCGGAAACATCTTTGGTTGTGCTTGATGACATTGTGCTGATAACCCTGAAATCAGCCTGATTTTCTGTACTTCAATTCAAGTTCAAGCTGAAGTGCAAAAACTACACAGCAAGAAGGTTAAACGTACCATCAAACTGAGCCATTTTCTCACAGAGCTTGACCTCGCCCAAAACAGCCTTAAACTGAGGTTGGTTGACACAGGTCAAAAACCAGCGAGAGACATTGGGGTAGGGCTGACGGAAAGCAGGCTCAAGAACCTAGAAGGAGAAAGACACAACACAATATAACATCAGCAAACATGAAACATGTACAGATTACACACTCAATTGAAGACCAAGTAAATATTTGAACAAAACACCTAACTACCAATTTCAAAGTGAAATATGTTTAATTATTTATGCAACTGCTTACTCAATCACTTGAAGTTATGTAATGTAGGTATGATCCATTAAATACCTTGCAGCTTAGTCAAGTATATTTATTTTATATTAGTCTTTAGAACGGTATGAACTATATAGGAGACTGAAACTCTTTGGTTCATATGGAAACCCAAACGTGCTGCGTAACACAAGAACGACTCTCATTGGTTCTCACATATCAAGCACACACGCTTGAGTTTCCGCTTGCCTTTAACGATGTGTGCGTTTATTCATGCTTGCATGGGAACCGCTCAATTCATATGGATTAGTTTTACAATCTCTTTACAGTGTTTCCCACACATTGATTTATTTGTGGCGGCCCAGCAAAATTTTAACACTGACCGCCACAAATAGATTTTCCAAAATGCTTTGACTTCGTTGAATAAACATGAGCACTGCATGTTTCAAAGTCAAAACGCAGCGCGGGTGTTTTTATATTAATGTATCTTTGAAGGGCACTGACTGTCTTTAGAAAAGTTTCGATGTCATTTTCATTTAATCTTTCCTATAATGCCTGATAAAGCAGCGTTTATGAGCGGAGCGCTGTTTTAATAACAGCCGTTTCCGGGGAAACTGCTATTTATGATGCTCCTAAAGCGCCTCCTGCTGGCAGACAATGAATTTGCATTTTCAATCAGCGCATCTGCCGATTTATATATTTCCCCCGGGGAAGTGCCGACACACATTGAGTGTAAGTCTGTGGGAAACACTGCTTTATGGACTTTTCGAAGCTACAAAGTGGTAGTTGTGTAGATTTGACAATGGAGAGACAGAAATCATTTTATTAAAAAAATCTTCATTTGTGTTCTGAACGAAAGTCTTGCGGGTTTGGAACGACAAGAGGCTGAGTAAATAACAATTTTAATTTTTAGGTGAACTATCCCTTTAAAAATAACAACAGGAAAGCACCCTTCAAAAAAAGCTATCTTTTAGAATTAAATCTTTGTCATATCCCTTTATATTAAGTGCTAGATCAGTGGTTCTCAACCCGCGGCCCGTCACGAATTCCAATGCGGCCCACCGTGCTGAACACAATAAAAAAAAAAATACTTTCGGTTTTACAATTCATTTTAGCTTTTACATTAATTCAAAAATTTACTAAATAAATATAAGCTATAGCCTAATGTTTTTATGTAAAATAATTTTGTTTTTCATATATTATTTTCAGACATGAGCAGTACTCACATAGCCTAATTAACGTTACGCATTTAAAGTAACGACCAAGTGGCCAGCGGCAGACAGTGAGCATATGTTTGATCAATTTAGCCTTCTCAAATCAACACGACTTGACTAAAATAAAATCTATAGATATAAAACAGTTCAAGCATATAACAATGTTTAAACGTTAAACCTAGATAAATGTGCACTGTATCCAATCGTTTGTGCGGAGAGTGCAAGCTAAAACGCGCTTTGCAGGACATAGAGACACCAGCGCGATCACTTGCGTTTTTTTTCAGTGGATACGCCGTCATTTTTGCTCATAAAGGTAAGAGTAATACATCATTCGTAACTGTAAAGGGTCTACTTTTATTTGTGTGCACTCACAATATCAACAAAACGTTGTGCTTTTATAAAATAAAGAAAACAAACACGATGCGCTTTCTGCCGTCTCGTCTTCAACAGGAGCACTTCACAAAAATGGACCGAAACTCAGCGAATACATGCCTCACAGACATGATAAATATATCTATAGAAAGCTTTAAATTACTACTTAACGAAATAAAACAAATCAAAAAC
>NW_015551063.1:568714-570760 GCF_001515605.1 Sinocyclocheilus anshuiensis
TTTTTTCATCACTAATTGATGGATGTCTAAAATATAAAAATAAGGAGAAGGCTAAAACAGGCCCGAGGCCCTGCCCGCGTCTGAACTATGATGTAAAAATTGTCCCGAAGCCCAGCCCAAGGGGCGTAAAAAAGTCGAGGCCCATCGGGCCCGGGCTGAAATGCAGGGCTCTAGCTCTGATCTAGCACACAGAAAACGATTTGACTGAAAATTTATCAGAAGAGATGAAAGAAAGATAGTGGTCATCGGCGCAATTCGGAAAAAGAGGCGGCTTTTCTGCATTATGTATGGATTTTTTTCTTCTTTCTTTTTTTTTTACTCTTTGTACAGCAGTTATTGTTCATTCCAAATAAATTTTTAAATGTAGAATATATTACATAAATACATGAAATGTAGAACATATAAAAAAGTGCTCGTGGCTCGTCTGCCAGTGGGTGCCCCCCACGCATAAAAGTGAAACTCCGCCTATGTGCTGTTACTCCTTTCGAGCCGAAGTTCACACAATTGAGTGTTATTTATGGGGAGTAGAATTATTTATTTATTTCAATGAATGTAATCGATTAGATAGATATAATATTTAGGCTATAATATTACAAATCAGGTTGGTTTGTATTGCTGACGTAATATGTAAATGATATGCGTGCGGACCGCGACACTTGCACTTGGACCATAGTGCGGCCCGGTGGAAAAAAAGGTTGAGAACCACTGTGCTAGATGATGGCACCCTGCAGACTAGGGCTGCACGATTTGGAGAAAAAGATCTAATTGCGATTTTTCTGATCAAAACTGCGATTTGCGATTTAAAATGCGATTTATTACTATTTCATAAAAGAGCTACAGGTTTGTTGTGGTGGTTTTAACAGCACCAAAGAAATACCAAGTATTATCACAAACTATGCTACTGCTTATTTAAAACCTCTTAAACACTGTGGCCATTTTTTTTTATAAAGTTGTCATGATGTAAACATCTGTCATGACAAATTAAGAAAATAACTACAGTATCTTAATTAAAGTTAAATTAACAAATATAAAATATTAAACTTTTAAGAACCCAAACACACTGTAAACAATTCTAAATCAGTAAAACACTGACCATAACCTACATTACGGTTGAAACAATGCCAGCAAAAGTTTTTGCCATTTAACCCTCTGGGGTTTGAGGGTGTTTTGGGGCCCTGGAGAAGTTTTGGCATGCCATGACATTTGTTTTTTTTCAGTATCTTAAAAAAATGTTAATGGCTAAAGTCTGATAACACTGTATTCAGCACAAACTGGGCTACAATCATTTGTGAGCAGCATGAAAGTACATGTTTGTGTTTTTGAGAAAACAATGTTTATGCATGGTTACTGAAAAACTAATTTTTTTAAGTCACTAAAATAAGGCCATACAACACATACAGAACGTTTGTTCATAAGACTTTTGAGAATGTGGTAGACTAGAGTTTTTGCTACAAAATGTGAAAATTATCCTGTTCACTTATTTACAGAAAACAATATATTGATTTAACATTTGTAAAACATGTTTTGTGATAGAATGCCCTTATGCGAGGGAGTGACAATGGCCATGAATATTTAGTGATTCACACCTGAGAGATGGTGTTAACACTCACACTACTTTTATATCTTGTGGTTTTATATGTTAAAACATTAAACAAACATCCTGGCGTTGTGAGACATTTAGACAATGAAATATCACATATTTCAAAATGTTTCACTTGATTTCAAACATGTAGTCAGGAATTAGAAAAGTCTAACTAGTAAAATGTGTACAAATTATGTCACAATAACAACAGATGCAAGTAATCTTAGGCTACTCATCAGAGTGATATTCTCCACAGGATCTAGCTGCGCGACGCATTGTGTTGTGAGGTAAATTCTGGGTTATTTCTCTCAGCGCGTCTTCTTCCAGAAACAAAAAGTAGCCGGGATGAACTCTTCACGTTTGTTTACGTGGAGGCTATGTGGGCGTTTACATGCGCGCGCGTCTCACGTGAATGTTTAGAATCTGAAAAGCGCGATCGGCTCGTGGGCGTGACCGCATTAGAT
>NW_015551063.1:572021-573142 GCF_001515605.1 Sinocyclocheilus anshuiensis
TACTATTTCATAAAAGAGCTACAGGTTTGTTGTGGTGGTTTTAACAGCACCAAAGAAATACCAAGTATTATCACAAACTATGCTACTGCTTATTTAAAACCTCTTAAACACTGTGGCCATTTTTTTTTATAAAGTTGTCATGATGTAAACATCTGTCATGACAAATTAAGAAAATAACTACAGTATCTTAAAGTCAAATTAACAATTATATATAAAATATTAAACTTTTAAGAACCCAAACACACTGTAAACAATTCTAAATCAGTAAAACACTGACCATAACCTACATTACGGTTGAAACAATGCCAGCAAAAGTTTTTGCCATTTAACCCTCTGGGGTTTGAGGGTGTTTTGGGGCCCTGGAGAAGTTTTGGCATGCCATGACATTTGTTTTTTTTCAGTATCTTAAAAAAATGTTAATGGCTAAAGTCTGATAACACTGTATTCAGCACAAACTGGGCTACAATAATTTGTGAGCAGCATGAAAGTACATGTTTGTGTTTTTGAGAAAACAATGTTTATGCATGGTTAGTGAAAAACTAATTTTTTTAAGTCACTAAAATAAGGCCATACAACACATACAGAACGTTTGTTCTTTGTTCATATGAGAATGTGGTAGACTAGAGTTTTTGCTACAAAATGTGAAAATTATCCTGTTCACTTATCACTTATTAATAATATATTGATTTAACTTTTGTAAGACATGTTTTGTGATACTTGAGAGACAAAGGCCCTCCCATAATGAGCCATCAGTCAGTAATGTGTCTGTGAGGCAGGTAACAAAGAATGTGAGGAGAGTAAAATAAGGTCAAAGACACATTATTGAGCATATTGATCTGAGACTTAAACAGTAACACACCTTTGTGCCATTGCTGACAACAGATCCTGCTCGACTGTTTAAAGAAGTAAACCATACCTGATATTTCCAGCATCTGCTGCTTCTTTCCATGGATTCAAGAAAAAAGAACAGCCACATCATCAGTAGTCATGGAGGTTATTTTTTTTATCAGATATTATGTAAAACATCAGCCCAATGAAAGTTGAACATCTTATGTTGGTGCAACGCTGTCAGAGAAGTGAAGTCTTCAAGGTGTCTAGTCACCCAAAAAAAAAAAAATCTT
>NW_015551063.1:577673-590642 GCF_001515605.1 Sinocyclocheilus anshuiensis
TTTTTTTTATAAAGTTGTCATGATGCAAACATCTGTCATGACAAATTAAGAAAATAACTACAGTATCTTAATGTTAAATTAACAATTATATATAAAATCTTCAACTTTTAAGAACCCAAACACACTGTAAACAATTCTACATCAGTAAAACACTGACCATAACCTACATTACGGTTGAAACAATGCCAGCAAAAGTTTTTGCCATTTAACCCTCTGGGGTCTGAGGGTGTTTTGGGGCCCTGGAGAAGTTTTGGCATGCTCTGACATTTGTTTTTTTTCAGTATCTTAAAAAAATGTTAATGGCTAAAGTCTGATAACACTGTATTCAGCACAAACTGGGCTACAATCATTTGTGAGCAGCATGAAAGTACATGTTTGTGTTTTTGAGAAAACAATGTTTATGCATGGTTACTGAAAAACTAATTTTTTTAAGTCACTAAAATAAGGCCATACAACACATACAGAACGTTTGTTCATAAGACTTTTGAGAATGTGGTAGACTAGAGTTTTTGCTACAAAATGTGAAAATTATCCTGTTCACTTATTTACAGAAAACAATATATTGATTTAACATTTGTAAAACATGTTTTGTGATAGAATGCCCTTATGCGAGGGAGTGACAATGGCCATGAATATTTAGTGATTCACACCTGAGAGATAGTGTTAACACTCACATTACTTTCATATGTTAAAACATTAAACAAACATCCTGGCGTTGTGAGACATTTAGACAATGAAATATCACATATTTCAAAATGTTTCACTTGATTTCAAACATGTAGTCAGGAATTAGAAAAGTCTAACTAGTAAAATGTGTACAAATTATGTCACAATAACAACAGATGCAAGTAATCTTAGGCTACTCATCAGAGTGATATTCTCCACAGGATCTAGCTGCGCGACGCATTGCGTTGTGAGGTAAATTCTGGGTTATTTCTCTCAGCGCGTCTTCTTCCAGAAACAAAAAGTAGCCGGGATGAACTCTTCACGTTTGTTTTTGCGGAGGCGATGTGGACGTTTACATGCCCGCGCGCCTCACGTGGATGTTTAGAATCTGAAAAGCGCGATCGGCTCGTGGGCATGACCGTATTAGATATTATGAGCGGAGACAGGAAAACTGGACATCGCTTATGTTTCATATGAATTACTTTAACAGAGTATTTGTTTTGGACGCGACTTAGTTAATTTAAAAGGTAGACATTTCAGGCTTTCTATACATATATTGGCCTTTCGGCCATGCATTCATCATAGATTTGTCTGTGATACTTCTGCAGGTGCTGATACAGGTTGGTTGTGTTGCCTCGCGAGGTCGACACAGACGTTCGGCAGGTTTTACAAAGTACTTGCCTTTGAAGTACATCAGAACGTCGAAATCCAAAATAATTCCAAACATATGAGGTGCTTTTTCGTTTAGGTACCAAGTCGTCTGCAGACACGCTTTGTTGGGAAGTTGAACTGCTGTTCCCGCTCGCGCTTATCTTTTCCAAATGGCGTTATTTGCTGGTTCAGTCAGCACATGCAGTGAATGCTCCCTATTGGTTAAACTCTGCATCAAAGTAAAATGCGCATGAAGCAAACTGTCAAAAACTACATAGATGCTTGTTAAATCTCTGATAGTCCTTCATCGAAATAATCGCAGCTCTTGCGATTTGAAATCGCGATTTCGGTTTACAAGCGATTAATCGTGCAGGCCTACTGCAGACTCACCTGTTTGTAGAGCCAGAGCAGAGAGCAGACAACAGTGATGTCAGCCAGACTGACTCTCTCCCCAACCAGGAAAGTGCGAGTGTTTAAGTGCTGATTGAGGACGGCAAGGACGCGTTTCACCTCCTCCTTAGCCTGTTCTGTGGCCTACATATGAGACAGAGTACAGTCTTACAAAACATTCAAAACCTGACAGATTAAACCATTACACAAACATATTCAAAGCTAACCTGTTTGTTGAACTGCATGATACCCAAGGTGGGGAACACCCAGGCACTAGCTGGAGGGATGATCTCAGAGTCAGCAAAACTGACCCACTGCAGCACCTGGGCACTGGCCTGGGGAGTGCTACCACGAAGGGCATCATTGCTCACTGTCAGGAGGAAACAATAGCATTAATGGCGTGTAATAAATCACTAAACATTTTTTTTATTGTGATGGTAAATCAGATGATGAATGAAATGCAACACATCTGTTGAATTGGTATATACCAAAATAACTGAAGATTTGTTTTGCATATATACATTTGTAGCCAAGTGTAAATGGAACCATTTTAATCCAATCAAAGGAAATGCATGAAGTGGCCAAGCATTAATAGGCCCTATAAAGCTTACTTACAGTAGTGAGCAATGGCATTGCTCTCAAACAGACAGAAGCCATCATCACCCTGGTAAGCAGGAACCTAAATGGATGGGAACAACATTAATTCATTCATTCTACATCAAGAACACATGCACAAAAAAAAGGCAGGAGAATACTAACCTTGCCCAAAGGAAAGTTGCTGAGGAAAGCAGGGGATCGGTTCGTGTGCCCAAAGGTGAAGGCAGGGGAGGTGCTCGCAATCTTCAGAAGAGCCCCACTGTACTGGGCAGCGACCTGAGCCTTAAAGGCCCTCCAGTTCTCTGGGTATGTGTAGAGAGTCTGCAGAAACACAAGGTTTGCGATTACATTGCTGAAACTGATGCTGCACAGAAACTCAGTGCCAACAGAAGCGGTCCCCTTCATTAAGACCACTCAAAGAGCATTACACAGCACTTTCCCTGAGGCGGAAACAGCTGACAGTCAATCCCCTGCAATAAATTACTTCACACACTATAAACAACGTTTGCATATACAAATAGAAAGCCAACACTGGCAGAAATTAGACTCAACAGTGTTGCAGCACATGTATTAGTGAACCAGCTGGTGCTGTTACGCACAAAACCTCTTGTTAAATGTTTGAAACCAACACTTATAAAGTTTCAGAACTAGTTTTTTTAAAACGCCTTATTTGGTCTTGATGACCACATAGTGAATGCTTCTCAACTCACTATGCTTTCATGCCAGCTCACACTGCTAACATATGCGCTTCGCGTTCATGAATTTAACATGAAACCACAAATAACATGACACTCGTCTAGTTACAAAACGACATGAAAGGCGTGCACGGGAAAGCAAAGAGAAACGTGGCACAAAGGAGCGCTTCTGTTCGTCGCAACTCCGGCGTGGGGAGTATTTACAGCGGAAATAATCATCACGCCAGCTTTAACAGAGGCTGTCAAATAATACGGCATGACAACAATGCATACAGATAAAAGGATTGGCGTGATTCTGGGATGATTGTGGATGGACATGTGCTGTAGTGTGCTCTCTAAAGGGTTTTCTCCCATCTCACTCACCCCTGCCGCCATCTTCAGGACGAGAGAAAGGAGGAACGGGACGGCGCGGTGCTGACGTATAGCCCAGTCCTGTCGCAGAAAGAATACGTCATAAGGGCGTGAAAGTGAGAGCTGGACGTGCTTGAAATCAGAGAATTTGCTATTGTTTTTGACGCAATTCCAAAGAGTGTGATGTTACTTTTAAAAAACTGTATCTCAGAAGAAATCAGCATGGTTAATCCTTGTGACATTTTCATTGAAAATGTCGACGTTTTAAAACAACAGTGTAGCAATAAGATTATAAGCAATGTTCTTTGTTCTGTGTACCTACCTGCAGCAAGATTTTTTTGGGCTTGTTTATTTGGTAATATCTCTTGGGTTAAAGCATGGAAACTGCCAAATAAGTTTTGTATCAATAACAAAATTAAGGAAGTGTCTTACAAAATACTTCATAGAATTTATCCCACTAAGCATGTTTTGGAAAGGTTTAAGCTTAATATTTCGTATATTAATCAATACCTGTGAATTTTGTGGTCATATTTATTTATTTTTATTACATTTAATGTATTGTACTTTCCAGAAAACATTCGTAATGGGTTTTTAAAGCTGTTTTATGCATGTTGACGTCACCAGCGCTTCGAAACAGAGACTCGTTATTCGAAGCAATTGACTCACTTGATTTGAAGCTTCAGAAAGGTTTGTTTCTCCATCACTAGTGCAACAATCATTACTGCATTACTGTAAGGGGTAGGTGTAGACGTTAATAAAACACAATCTAATCGGTAGAAAATTAAATGTTATTGTTGGAGCTGTATCCCTTCTAGCCATCCTGCGCTGGAGGACAGTTTCAGCTTCATACCTGAATACGCTAATGATTAAATTCGCCATTTATTAGATGAGAGACGGGCTACATCCCCGCCGCGTACCTCGAGAAAATACCGGTGAGATCTCTCATTAAATACATATATACACACACATACAGCGTCCAGTAGGGGGCCCCTGGGCTTTACCTCTTGAGGGGCCCTTCATCAAGAGAACCACAGCCTACATTCACTCCATCTTTATAATCAAAGCTCAAGTTGTCAGCCTTTTATTTTGCAGCTATAAATGTCAAACCTATAGGTCTGTCATAGAAAACACATGCACATAGCCGGACATATTTTACACAGATCTCCTAGCGTTAAATTGCATGTGTTAATGTTAGTTAAATGCACTATGAAATAACATGAAAGAGAGAGAGAGTGAGTGTGTGAGTGTGTGTGTGTGTGTGAAAGAGAAAAAAAAAAGCACTGAAAACATGTAATGCTCTGAAAGCATTGAACTTTATGTAATTTTCTTCCTTTTGTTCTTTTTCTCTGGCACCTAATAATGTTAATTTGATAATGTGAATATGTAATACCTCATGTTCTTGTGGCATTGAATTAATAAAGCATTTAAAAAAAAAAAAAAACACGTGCTTGAAATATTTACTTCCTCTTGTAATGATACAAATATTAAGACACATTTTTCAATCAAAACATAAAATCTCAACTAGAGGAAAATTCTTTTGGAATGCAAAAAATTCTGGCCTGGTCAAATCCTTACAAATTTTGTATTTTGAACAAGGTTAAAGAGGTACATTTCAAAATACTTCACAAAATGTACCCATGTAAAGAAGCTCTTTCTAAGTTTATGTAGCCTACATTGACAATAATTGCATTTTCTTTGACGCACACGAGGGGAGACTTGTCTCATTTATTTTATAATTGTGATTTGTCTTTTATAGATTTTGGACTGATGTTAGTGCCTTTTTATTTGTTCAAAGACATGTTAATTACATGCTCTCTTTAAAAGATGTAATTTGCACTTATTCACACAAAAGCAAAATGACTGAGTATATCGTTAACTTTTACATTTTGCAAGGTAAATATTGCATTCATAAACAAAAAATTGTGAAATGTATACCAATACGTTTACATGCACAATTTTTGGTTCAATAGGACTGAATTAATTCCGATTAGTGAATCTGAATGTAGTGTTTACATGAACGCTAATAAAGTGATCGGGTTGCTGTGCGTGTTTACATGTCACAAGCTTCAAATCGGAATTGATTTTTTTTTTACATGCTCACACTGAACAAATAGTTTCTCACTGTTTGCACATATTAACCACTGTCCTACACTGTTTCTTTATTTGTTTTTAACAGCAGAATTAACATTTATCCATTTATGGATAAATATACGCATATAAACCGCTGTGCCGTGCTGCTCATATTTATCACGCAAATAAAAAATGCCCCTCCCCGCGCCCAAAACGGGTTGCCTGTGGATGAAAATCCAAAACAAGGACTGGTGGGTGGTTGTCCTGCTCCACTTCACAGTTGCCGAGTGAAAGGAGAGTTTTATAATGACAGGACACACATTTATACAACACTTTATTCAAAAGCCGCTCGTTCCGTGCGTCATACGTCATTACGCTATTTCTGCGTCTCTGCACATGCGCAGTTCTTTCAGTTTCGGGGTTCAATCCGATCTAGTGCTTACATGCACTCTCAATCGTACTAGAAAAGGAATAAACCACCCCCTTCAATCCGATCGAGCTCAATCGGATCGATTAAGGTGTTTACATGAAGTCTTTTCAGTCCGATTGAGCCTCAATCCGATTACAAACGGATTATTTGGTTGCATGTAAACGTATCTTAATTTATTTTTATTAGAAATGGAATCTTTGAAAGAGTCTCTAATGTAAATTAATAACAAAAAGAATGATATAGCCTACTGTTAGATTTCATGGAGGAAATATTTTTCTTGTATAGTTCCCCCACTGTAGGCTAGTCCTTGATTTTGTCCTAAGGAAGAAGTAAGGTAATTTGCACTATTGCTTAATTGTTTATATGTATGTTTATTTATTAATTTATTATTACGTTCTTTATTTAATTAGTTATTTTTCCTTCTCTCTTCTCTTAAATGCTGTCTTACAGATTAAGATTGTTCTTCTTTCTTGTGTATGTGACCTTAATTGTTAAAATGTATTGTAATGTTCAATCATTTCTTCAATAAAAAAAGTATGTGCTTTTTCTTATTGGTAAATAAGGTTAAAGAGATTTCTTTTAAGCTTATTCATCAGTACTATCCTGTTAAAACCTTTATTGTGTCAAAAGTTCAAATTAAGTATAAATGTGAACTGTACTTTCTTTGACTCACAACCAGAAACTGTCTTGCATCTTTTTTGGCATTGTGTTCATACAAGAAAACTTTGGCAAGACATTTGCCAGTTCATTGTAAACTTCAAACATAATGACTTTGATCTTTACTTTAAAGAGGTTTTGTTTGGATTTTTCACTTTTGAGAAGCAATATGAAAATGTTTACTTTCTTTGCAACCTCGTTATTTTGCTGGCAAAATATTTTATGCAAGATTAGGAAAGTTACCCCCCATTTTTCTCACTTTCGACTTGTTTCAAGAAGATATTAAGATCTATATTAAATCCTTGTCTACCTCCTGTAACAGGAGGGTTTTTTTCACTTTTGTATTCCCTAAGCAAGTGTTTAAAGGGGTCATATGATGCGATTTCAAGTTTTCCTTTCTCTTTGGAGTGTTACAAGCTCTTGGTGCATAAAGAAGATCTGTAAAGTTGCAAAGACTAAAGTCTCAAATCCAAAGAGATATTCTTTATAAAAGTTGAGTCAGCCACGCCTACCTAAAACGGCTCGTTCTAACACGCCCCCACATGTCTACGTCACTATGTGGAAATATTAGCATAATGCCACCCAAATATGCACGCAAAGAAAGGCGGCGTGGTTTCAGGAACAGCGGTAGTGTTGATGCAGCCATGTCAGGGAGACGCTGTGTTTCAGTGTGAAAGCAAAAGCACTTTATTTGGCCTTCCGGAAGTAGATGCAATTAGGAATCATTGGTTAAGATTTATTTACAACAGAATGCACTGGGTCAGCTGGCCAATCAGAGCAGACTGCGCTTGTCAAAGGAGGGGGCTTTGTTGAAAACGAAGCGTTTGAGAGAGGCGGGGCATAGAGGACCTACAATAATGTACAGTATTTGAAAAATAACGTGTTTTTTGAACATTATAGCATGCCAACATATTCTGTTACACCAAATACACAAAATAATGATCTTTAAAATAGCATCATATGACCCCTTTAATAAATAATAATTATAATAAATTCCTATTTAAGGGAAATGCAGTTGCTCTAATATTTATAAAGGCCTTCCCAGAAGACCACAATTTATGTTCAGTCTCAAAACAGCCTATGACTTTCTTGTTAGGCTATCTTGAAGATTAACATGTTTCTAACATTTGTAATGGACTGTCGTGAGATTCATAGAAAAATTGTATTTGTGCAATGTTAAAAATGGTATATGGGGGGGGGGGGCAATTTTGATCATCTATAAAATGTTGAAATTTAGGGGGAAAAATATAAAAATGTAAAATACTTACACAGAAAATTATTATAGAGATATATGACCCAAAAATTAAAATTTGCTCACCCTCAGGCGATGTACAGTAGATGAGTTTGTAACTGGAAGAATTATGGAGTCATATTTTGCCCATAAGTGAAGGTTTGAACTTAAAAACATCATCTTGATGGATTTGTTTCTTACAAACATGCAGCTTTTCACTTCACCAGATGTTAATTGATGGACTGGAGTGGTGTGGATTACTGTGATGTTTTTATCAGCTGTTTCGACTCTGACGGCACCCATTCACTGCAGAGGATCCACTGGTGAGCAAGTGATATAATGCTCCCATGAAGAAACAAACTCATCTACATCTTGAAAGGCCTGATGGTGAGTACATTTTCTGCAAATGTTCATTTTTGGGGTGAACTATTCCTTTAAATGTTTCAGTAGGCAGTGAGCTACTGTGTGACTGGCATGAAAGGAAGTTTCAATTACAAACATTTGCTGCCAAAGCTGTTGCAGTGATGATATTGTTTTTAGAGTACTGGGGTGCCAATATCAAAATATTAGCAAAAATAAGCAATGCTCACTGTGTGTACTATATATTAAGCCTTTCTTACAAAAGGATCTCAGAACAAGCAATAACTAAAACAAGAAAACCAGACGAAGACACGTTTCAAAATTTTGTGAGCGCTATATTATAAAAGAGAAATATATTCAAGTACAGGCTGGCTGGCATTTAGAAAAATAGCTTTAAAAATTACCTTATATAATAAAGAGATGAATAACTCTAAAAGCAATGTGATGAATGATTACTTTTACCTTCTAATAACATGCTTGTGAACTGGCTTTGCTCACAGGGTCTTTCAGAAGAGCCCAACTGACGATATTTACCCTTTTCTCTGCTGCCTCACTTTAAATTAAACAGTTCAAAGTCTTTCCATCACGTAGAGCCACTTCTGAGCTACATTTCGTTCCCATGTGACTTGACGGACTTGGATATTCTAACATGGGGATAAAAATGACAATAAAAAAAGAGAAAGAACAAAGACAACTTCAGATGAATGGGGAAATAATTACAGTATATACATAAACTATTTAGCATCACCACAGCATTTCATATTTCCCATATTCTTGGCAGAAGAATCAGCTCACAAGACCTAGAAGAATGAGAAAAAGACTCTTAGACAATAGTTGGATAGCACAAAGAAATTAGACAAAGAATAAAAAAAAAGTTACTGAAATGAAATGAATCCGTACCGATATATTATTGTTATTTCAATAATTACATGAACAATAGTTAGTAGTATAAATTATAAATAAATATCAAAGGTATGGCACAGCTAACTGCACGAGTTTCACTGTAAACACAGCTGTGACAGATGTTTTCATTACAAGAAATACATACCCAGGTAGTCATCCATGAGAGATCCAATGGCAAACTAATAAAAAGCAACAAAAAAAGTAATTGAATACTTAAAAACCTTAGGAAAATATTTGTATTAGGGCTGCACGATAAATCGAAATGGAATCGAGATCGCGATTCGACAGAAGCTGCGATTGTCATGCGCATCTTTCAGTGAAGCACGGTTCTGTGATCAGCAGTAAATCTCCATCCAAAGGCCAGAGGGTGCTCTCGTGCTGAAACTCCAAATATGCCTCGCAGAAGAAACCCAGGAAATGCCTATCGCTGCAGCTGAATAAACAGATGTAACTGCTTTTATTGATTCAACGTGACTAATAAACACAAGACTACGGCAATATACGGTTTGTCTGAGTTCTTATTATTATAATTTTCATTAAAATAAAGTATATTTATAATGCAATGCCGTTATCACTGCTTAAATACTATAAAATATGTTGTGTACCTTATTCTGTGTAAGAAGCCACATCATCTCACAGAAGGATTTATTTCAAACACTCGACTGACGTTATGAAGTGAGTTTGGAGTAAAAACATGTTATTAAATGTGGTATTTTCAAATGCTTTCAGATTGAGCAGCATTTACTACACAGAGCCGTAGTTCACTGAGAAGCAATGCAAACAGCTGTGATTATCGTGAACGATTTCTTCGATTTCAGAATCGCGCAATAAAATCATCTGCGATTTTTTTGCATAACTTGTTGTAATGGTCTGGGTGTCTGTCCCTTTAAGACTCTGATTCGGGGTTTCCTCTGCCCCTGCACTCGTGTGTATATGCTGGGGGAAAACACATTGTACTTTCTATCGTTTTGTTGCACCTTCACATTAATACATGGGTTGATGGTGACCTGCATCATGTTTCTTTCTTCCATAACGCACAATAGGTTACACTGTCAGTGAACTACGGCTCTGTGTAGTAAATGCTGCTCCATCTGAAAGCATGTGATGATGATTTACTGCTGATTACAGAACCGGCTTTTTTAACAAAATGCGCATGACAATCGCATTTGATTAATCGTGCAGCCCTAATTTGTATACAAATAGAACTTTTCGAAATATTATTTAGCATATTCAACAAAAGTGACAGGGATTTACAATATCATTCTTATCCACTCGAGTTCCCACAATCTTCAGTCGAATTTCATCATCTTGTTGGATCACAATGTCCTGTTGAAGAAAGCAAACTGAAATGTCTATATTTCTGCAGATGAGGATTTGAATTCAATTAAACAATTCCTAAAGTGATTAATTGAGTCTTACCTCATCGACTGTCTTATAGCATGGAGGATTTGAGTTTGGGTCAAACTCCATCTCAGAGGGAATAGACTAGATACGACAGAAACACAGATAAACGACAATTACAAGTGTCAAATTACTATGATTTGCACAATGACTATTTACACAATTTTATATTTATATGCATATATAGTTCCACGGAAAACCTACATGACGAGAAATGAAACAAGACATGGGGCCAATTTCTGTAAAGAGTCCAACCTGGGAAAAGAAAGAGAGCAAAACATTGTATTGAGGTCGGAAAAATCACTCGCAGGGACAGTGAGTTTTATCAAAACCGTATAAATTATCATTGAGCGGGTAACTTCTTTATACAAGGGCTCATGAATGTTCTGATCTGTCTCCAATGAACTTAGAATGAAAATAACAGCACTAACAGACGATAAAATGGACCCGTACTTTGTTAACCTGGGTGACGACAGCATCCACAACTTCTCCCTTGAAGGGACGGAACACGATGGCCTTGTATTTGACGGGATACAGCACAAAACCTCTGCCCGGCTGGATAACACCTGCTCCAATATTATCGATTGTGGTTACTGCAATAACAAAGCCATACCTGTGGAACAAAAGACAGACATTAGAGATCCATATTTCATAATATTCAGTGAAAAAAGTCAGATCTCTAACTTTCTGTCAGACTTACTTCCCCGTACATGTTCCCTCCACCTCAGTGAACAGCTTCTGTTTGACTGTGTTCAAAAGGTTTGGTCCAAAGTATCGTGGGTGGAGGAGAATCTCATGCTCCAAAGAGATCTATAGTGATGGTTTATTATTGAGAAAACAACAATAAATACAGAAAATATTGATGGGCATTCATAACTATCGTGACAACAAGCCACATAAGGCTAATCGAAAATGTATTAAAGTACGTATCTAGAACCTGTTTGCATTAACAAACACTATACATTAACAATTACATTGACCGCTTTGTACTTTTTATAAAATAAGGCAAATAAGCATAATATACATCAATCTAAAATGGCAATATTTGACTAGCTAGCTGCACTACATCCAGAGAACAAACAGCATCAGTGCATATACGAGCCGAATATATGGAATTACTGAAGTACATTTTACACGTAAAACCGAAACAGTTACGAACTTACGTGATAAAACATCTCTTAAGAGTTTTTATCTTCCAAAAGTCTTGATTTTAAATTTAAAAAGCCGCAAGTATTGATTTTTGCGTATTCAGGCGCCGCCACTCAAAAGCACGAAAACAGCTACAAGAGTGTTTCCGGCGACTTTTCAAATTAAAAGTCATGCAATTTCCTAGAAGATGTTTTCCACAATATACTGTAGTTCGCATTAAAAAATGTCCAACCTCGAGTCAAACAGACATTTCTTGAGCTATTTATTTTATAAAACAGCTATTTATTATTTTATTTGTTTTGTTTTTGTTAAATATTTATTTTAGCTATTCAAAATTTGGAAAATACATTTAAAAAAACCCGAATTATGTGATTTTGTAGCAATAAATATTATTAAAATAAGTTTATTTAAATGCCTTTCTGTCATGATGTATAAAGGGCCCAAAGGATGTTAGGCTACTTCATGCGTGTCACAGCTTTAATTAATATTTAAATCCATCAGTCCATATATTTTATTTAATGCTACATTGCACCATTTTATACATTATAATTAATATCACACTACACGCGGGTTCACACTACATGGGGCACAAATAAATATTATGGTTTTGTTAATTAAAATCAGATATTAATTAATTAATTATGCCTATATATATATATATATATATATATATATATATATATTACTACACTGTAAAAAATACGTGTAATTTTACTATATATGTTACATTTTAATACTTTAATTGTAAGATACAGTGGAAAAAGTTGAGACCTCTGAGGTGTAAAAGGCCAAAAATACAATTTTTGAGGAGTTTAATGTGTTTAAAACTAGATAGCCTACTGTTCATGCTAGGTTAATTTGATGTTTTTAACATATTTGTTAGGTCTCACAGCAAAACCTTGTATTTATTTATTTATTTTCATGATAGTACCCCTAAAAAGATAACTGGAATATTACAAAACATAGTGACGTTTACTGCCAATAAAATATTTTATTTATTATTTTTTTAAACATTAAAGTCAAAGTCAAAGTCAAAGTCTGCTTTATTGTCAATTCTGCCACATGTACAGCACTTACATAGAGAGAATTGAAATTGCGTGCATACAGTTAACACTTAACACTAACAGTAGACATAATACAGATAAATACAGTTTAAAAAATATATAAAATACAAACTATACAATATATAAATAAGAATATATTTTTTTTTTTGTAAAAAAAAAACAAAAACTTAGTTTTACTAACCCACTTAGTTACAATTTTTACTCAATCAATTGCAATGTCTCAAGACTCGTCTTGAACGCTTACACACAAAATACAAGACAAGATATGACCACAAGAGGTCAATGCAATTCCAAAGTTACGCAATGTGCGGCCAATGTAGTATCTTTGAAGCTCTTCTAACGGGACAAGCGGTT
>NW_015551063.1:591814-609511 GCF_001515605.1 Sinocyclocheilus anshuiensis
TATACAGGGAAAAACTGTAAAATATCTAACCAGACATTTCATGTAATTTTACAGTAAAATGCTGTTAATTTTACAGTTTTTAGAAGTAAAAATAACAAATCAATGTATAATTTACAGTCAAAAACTGTAAACTGATATTCCCAGAATTCCCTGCATGACACTCCACATTTGAAAGTATTTTGTTTAAATAATCATGTTTTTTTAATAGTTTTTGTTATTAGTTATGTATATTTGGGCTTTGTTACATCTTCTGTTGTTTAATGAAAGTTTATTGCATTATTTAAGTATCATGTGTGTTACCATGATGGTGTTTTGTGTTTGCATGAATGACTCTGTGCACCTTCTATATATTAGTATATACTTCTGCTTGTGGCGAAGCTACTTGTGATGAGCTTAGATTCTTCATGTGGCTTTCTCTTTTACCACCTGCATTATTATGGTGGTTGTCAGTATGTTAAAGGTACAAAACAGATTTTAATAGCAGTGTGCATTGTTGAATTTACTGGTTTACATTTAAATTTTCTTGTTTGTAAATTACAGTTTTATACTGTAAAATGTACAGTTTTTGGCCGTAAATGTGTTTACAGTTTTTCTGTATTTTTTACAAAATTATTCTGGCAACCACAGCTGCCAAAATTATTTTGTAAAAACTACAGAATTTTTTTTACAGTGTACTATTACTATATATGTTACATTTTAATACTTTAATTGTAAGATACAGTGGAAAAAGTTGAGACCTCTGAGGTGTAAAAGGCCAAAAATACAATTTTTGAGGAGTTTAATGTGTTTAAAACTAGATAGCCTACTGTTCATGCTAGGTTAATTTGATGTTTTTAACATATTTGTTAGGTCTCACAGCAAAACCTTGTATTTATTTATTTATTTTCATGATAGTACCCCTAAAAAGATAACTGGAATATTACAAAACATAGTGACGTTTACTGCCAATAAAATATTTTATTTATTATTTTTTTAAACATTAAAGTCAAAGTCAAAGTCAAAGTCTGCTTTATTGTCAATTCTGCCACATGTACAGCACTTACATAGAGAGAATTGAAATTGCGTGCATACAGTTAACACTTAACACTAACAGTAGACATAATACAGATAAATACAGTTTAAAAAATATATAAAATACAAACTATACAATATATAAATAAGAATATATTTTTTTTTTTGTAAAAAAAAAACAAAAACTTAGTTTTACTAACCCACTTAGTTACAATTTTTACTCAATCAATTGCAATGTCTCAAGACTCGTCTTGAACGCTTACACACAAAATACAAGACAAGATATGACCACAAGAGGTCAATGCAATTCCAAAGTTACGCAATGTGCGGCCAATGTAGTATCTTTGAAGCTCTTCTAACGGGACAAGCGGTTCAGTGCCTGGTTTTAACATGAATACTTGCTATGAAGACACAGAGCGCAGTTTCAGTGCTGTTGAATTCAAAGATCATAAAAGAAATGATATAGTATATTTACCCATAAGCTTGAGTTAATTCTCTCCCAAAGTGAAACTAGTGCGAAAATTGTGCCAAGCAACACATTTCTGGCTTTTCATGTTCTTCATTTTGCCATGTCAGGCTATAGAATCCTTATTAAAAATTAAGAAATACTAATGTTTGGCTTCGTTGGAGTAGGTTTGCTAAGAACAAAACTAAAAAGACTGACATTAAGAAAACTGTGATTAAGAAAGAAAAATAAATCAATAAACAAAGATCAAATATAGGCCTATTATTTGATCAAATATAGTATTATAACACATAATTGTAATTATTACTTTAATTAATACATCAACAAGTCATTGTAACAGTACCTTGCATAATAAGCCAGCAATGAAATATGTGATGTGTGAAATAGGTCCCTTGCATTAAATAAAGCTTAAATGGAAATCTGAAACCAGTTGTGTTGCTGTTTAGCTTTAAGAGCAAGTTTTAAACGCTTCTTCTCACAAGCAAATAAAAGCAAATGCAGTGGAGTGCTATAGATCAGACCGTCTCACCATTGTTGCTGAGGCAGGTCAGATCGCCGAGGACTAAAGCCATGCATGTTGATGAGCATGGGCAGATGTCCACAAATATCCGAGCATGCTGGATGGGGTTTGCATCATGCATAGGCCAAATCGAAGATGGTCCTTGGGGACTTCTTCATTTTGTCCGTGCCACATTCTTGCAGGGCGCTGGCACTCATCGCATTAGCTTTGATATTATAAAAGGGTTGCAGATGTCCTCATAGTCACAAGTTCATGGCCTTCGTGTTGTGGAGACGGTGCCTTCATTTAATCAAAGCCTTTACAGTCCCCCCTTCTATCTCTGTGGAATTTTGAAGTGCAAATCTAATCCAAACATACTGCACAGAAAATATTTGACAGATATAAAGTCATTCTGGCCAAGCTCTGTGAAAGAGTACTTAAATATCACATATTAGTGGTATATAAAAGCACAAGGCCATGCTGAAAAACAAAATCAGAAAGAGGTCTGCAAGGGATGGGATATTGCACCTGTTTTCCGTGAAGCTGTATTGACTGAGTATCCATTATCATTCCAGTGCAAAGGAATATAACAACTGTGCTGTGAATCGTAGCATTAGAAATGCTCTTTTCTCTGGGTTGCTTAAAGTAACAGTGCCGGCAGTCTCTCCGTTGTCGTTTAAGGTATTTTTGGCTATTAAATGTAGTTTGGCATATTATATTTAAGTTTATTGCTCAAGAATAACTCTCACATTGTATTTAATCACTTTCTGCAAAACAAATTAATTCTGCTTTTAACCTCTTAAGACCCGAGAAAAGATTTTTAGGGGAAAAAATCTTTTTTTTCATGTCTTTACATTGTTTAGAGCATTAAAAAATATATATTTTTTTTAATTTTTAATTTAAAAATGATATTTCATTCATAAGTTATGCTATGTCCTCGGTAGAGGACATCGGGACTCAATTAAAAAAATAAAATAAAAAGACATGAATGAACATGCATAGGCGAAAACAATAGATTTTTTAAATCACCAATGCATTTTTAGTTTTCAGGATTTTTTTTTTTACCAAACTTTGTATAAAGATGATTCTCAACTATGTTCTAACAGAATGATTTGATATACCATTTTTCTTTCAGCAAAATGTGAGTAAAATGGCAACAAACGGGTTTTCTCATTATATACAATGTATCTATAAACTAAATCTAATTTGCATATTAATGTGTTTTTGGGGCAACATGTAATGGGGTCTCAGGAGGTTAAAAGAACCAAATAGCTACATATTCATAAATAATAAATGAATAAAATACATTATTTTATCAAACATATTATTATATTATTATACGCAACACAGAAGTAAATTCTTCTTTCAAAGGAAACAAAATAAGAACTTACTAAATAAATAATTTTATAAATTATAAAATGTAAAATTGTAACCTTTATAAATACTTTAATAAACACATCAACAAATCATTATAAATGTATAGTAATTTCTGAACCTAATACATATGCATAAACAATAAATGAATAAAATGCATTATTTTAATTTATTATTATAACTAATTAATTTAATCACTTTCTGCAACACAGAAATTCTGCTTTCAAAGGAAACCAAATAAATAAATTAATACATACATACATGAAATATATTACTTTATGAAATATATAATTATAAAATTGTAATTATTACTTTTATAAATACATCACAAATTTTAAATGTATAGTAAATTCTGCTTTCAAAGGAAACAAATGCATAAATAAATATATAAAATATGCATTGTTTTTTTATAAAATATATTATTATAATGAATTAATTTAATCACTTTCTGCAACACAGAAATTCCTCCTTCAAAAGGAAACAAATACATAATGCATAACTCCCATATAATTTTTTTCTTTTGCTTTTTTCTTGATTTTCTGTGAATGATTTATACAAAGGAAATATTATACACTGTAAAAAAAAAAAAAAAAAAAAAGTGGTGACCTGCAAATGATACCTTAAAAAACTATTTCTACTTGATTTAACCCATAAAATGTAGCTTTGTTGGTGTATTTAGGTTGATTCAGTGATATTAAATAATATTTTTGACTTGAATAAAACCACTTAACTTAGATGTCACCATTTTAGGTGTCGTTTTTTTAACAATCAAGTGGAAGAAACTGAACATATGTAAGCAAACCTACCACAGTTGTTGTTTATTTCGACCAACAACACACTGCTTTGAAATATATTTCTCTTGTGGCGCTTTTGTTTTCTGAGAGCAAAGCCCTAGCTTCTCCAGCGTTGATCTGAGTGCTCTCAGAGCTGATGGAAAGAGTTGCCTCTTGCCTTCCCCCTCTCCCCCTGCTCTTGCCAAAGGTAGCTTTCAGATGCAAAATAAGCAGACATATGGAGAGGAGGTCTTTCTCCAGCCCTCCTAAAGATTCAGATTGTATGACAAATCACGTCCACCACCACCCTCCCAACCCCACACAGAATCTCCAGACAACAGCTTCATTAGAGTGAAAGAAGGAGTTTTTGCAGCTTTGTCGAGTCAAGCTCAGACTTCTTTCCCTTCTCAATTACTCCATTGTTGGCGAGAGATTCAAGTTATTGCACTCAAAACCATATGGTATAGATTTGAACACCTACAAGTGATGCCATCAACTCAACCTGCATTACATCTAGAAACAGAAATACACATGGCACATTTTTCATCAACAAAAGAAAGACAGTCGGTCTGCTAGGCGAAAAGTCAAATGCATGGAACAGTCTGGTGAGGTCAGGTATATGAACTTATTATTAGTCAGGGAATGGCTGTATACTTCCTCCCTTTTACGGTGATATAGCTTGTGCAAAGCTTCTTCTCATTTTAGCAAAGAGTTGCCCTGGTTACTTTCAAATATAAAGTCTTTAGAGACACAGCTCTCATTGTTAGCGCTGATGCAGGGTAAACTAGAGGTAAATTATGCACTTGCACAAACACACCAAGACAAGTGAATGCCCCACCGTAGGGTTTGTATTTAGACTCGGACATCTGATTGATAGTACTAGGTTCACGAACTGGTACATTTATGTGTCTGACTCACAAAGAGAGACGAAAATTTACATTCACATCACTTGTAATGAGATTCCATTGCATTTTGATAATAGCACCTGTTTTGAGATCTTGTAAATATACACAAAAAAATGGCATTACAGGTATATTTGGTAAACAAATAGGTTAATTTAGATACATTTAAATATGTAATGTTTATGAAATGCCGCTTTCAGTTATCATAAATGCATTTCAGACACAGGACACATGCCACTCTAAATATCTAAATCATAATAATAGTGTTAAATGTAAATTTTATGTTAAATGTAATAATAATATGTAATGATATTATTATTATTATTATTTATATTAAATTATTGTAAATTAAATCATTTAAATTAAATCAAAAAATAAAAATAAAATATTCCTTTTGTAAATTAATAATACAATATCAAATAATTTGATATAATATAATTGTATTGTTGTTTAATAAATGTTTTTATGTATTTTAAATGTAAAAAATACAAAGAATAAGTTTGTAAATTAATTAATAGTATTATAAAACACCACATATTTATTTTGACATGCTTGACAACATATGGCAAATATTGAATTTTGCTTGTAAATACATGCACAAAATACAGAAGGCAACAGTCCAGTTATTGAGGAAAAAAGAATTTAGATGAATTAATACATAACTTCAGAAATGTGAAAGAAAGAAAGAAAGAAAGAAAGAAAGAAAGAAAGAAAGAAAGAAAGAAAGAATCGAGGTATAATGCAACATTTCCCAACATTGGAAATATAAATGATGTTTTATATGCACAAAATTTTATGCAGTTAATGAAAAAACAGATAAGATAAAGTGGAGATTTTATTAAAGCTCCAAGACTATTAGAACAAGGAGTGTCTTTAAACATTGTAACCCTAGAATTTATTTTCAGTCTCTTAAGGCCTTCTCGAGGCCGTGGGGGTGATTTTCTTATTTGGGGTGCTGTATCCTCCTACAATTGAAGCACTGGAGTAAGGACTTAATTATCATTCAAAAGTAATGGCCCTGTTCTGCCCTGCTTGAATTCTGAAGTAGGAGAAAAGGTCCTCTGGCCCCGATCCTGCCGCAGCGCCAGGGGAAAGGATTATTCCGGGGATTACCATGTGAAAACTTCTATCAGACTTTCTGACTCAAAGATCTTTTGCGAACAGTAATCGCGTTAATACCGGGGATTAATGCTGGGCCGAATGCAAAATTGAATTTTAATTCGAATTGCATAAATTGATATACAATAAATTAAAAGACCATTCTGCGCCTCACACGTCACATGCCAATCCAAAAGCGCAGTATGAGGACACAGGTCGAACAAGAGCAATGCACCTTTCCACACCTGCCATGCAAATCTTTCGCGTTTTAATGCTGCTCTCTTTTTAATGTTGCAATAGCCATTGTGCATTGTGCCTTGAAATATCAGTTCTATTCAGCTCGCATATTTCAGTTTACACGCAGCAGACCCTCAATCACGTGCGTTGCGTTGCGTTGCTTTCTTTTTTAAATGTGCAGTGCGCATGATTGTTTCGGGGTCCAGATCAGACTCTCTTTAAGTAATTCAGTTGTTTCATTTTCTCACGTGTTTCTGCTATTGAAATGCAATCAGGTCTCGTGCACTTGTGCCTAATCCTGTCAAAATCTCCTTGGCAACGTCTCTCAGCTGTGGGCAAAACCCTTCTTCCTCCCCACCGCCCCTTTCTAGGGAGAAAAAAACCTGACACATCCATCACTTTTGTGGAAATAAGTCATGTTAAGTAACATTGTAAAACAATAACTTTTTTATGACTTTATAAGAGCAATAAGTGCAAGGTCCAGACCAGATCGCTAAGCAAAATAGTCATTCAAGCTGTTTTCCCTCTTTGAAGTTATTACTGACAGGTTGGTGTTGTAATAGTAAAATCGATCTCCCCCATCACCCCAGTCTGGACCTCCATCAGAGGGGCTTTAAACCCAATGCATTCGCCATAAAAGCGTAAACGGGACGAGAAGGAGCACGCTAATATAATGCATTAAATATAAGAAATATAAATATCTCAATAAAAGTGAATATTTAAATATCGTCTTTTGATTCTATAATCAAAACACGTTCCGATGACTCTCAGAAGTTCACTACGTCTTTATGAGTCATATGAGTTTATGCATCTAAACGTATGCGTCTAGTCCACTTGTGCTTCACTTCATGCCAGCCAAAGCACAAACGTGCCTCAGAAGCGGGGTGTTTTTGTTCACGCTGGGACTATTTGAATAAGAATAATGCTATTGGAGTGTCGCAGGCCGAGAAAAATGAGTGACAAAAGCTCAGAGGCGCAGAATTTGGACGGAGGACAAGCCGTATAGAGCTGAAAAGAAGAGAGAGGAGAGGCGCACAATGGAACAATTCAACTTATAATCGCTTTGATATATCATACATGCCTGAAGACTCTAAACATTGTGTAATTATTTATAAATGACCGTGCCCCTATCGCCATAATACCGCACGGAGAAAAGCGCCGCAGGTCTCTCCCCAAACTATTTCGAAATAGTGCCCCTTCATTTTTTTTTTCCAAAGAGGGGCGAGCTGCTTGCAATTGAATAATTAATGAACAATTGTATGGCTGTCTCATAAAGATGTCTTTAAATAAAACTTAAGGGACTGGGCACAGTGGAGCAGTTTGATTGAACTGCATATTTCACCTTGTGAGTTATAACTCAAGATGCGCGCTGCATGCAGGGTGGAAACGATGTTTTAACGGGAAAATAATATAATTTAGCGTAACATATGTGTTAAATAATAATATTGTATTATAAAAAAAACGATTTTAATGTGAAATATGAAAAAAAAAAGTTTAGAAGTAAAAATTGTGCATTAAAGCAATGCATACTTTTATGATACAATACGGTTTATGTTTTTTTTTTTTTTTTTTTTTTTAAAATTAAAGAACAGCTAGCTATACATTTAATTTTCCAGAACGCTTTGCGCAAACCAATTCGTTTGGATTTGACATTTCTGTTCTTGTGTACATTGGACATTATGTGCATATTTTGTGTTGCATGTTATATTGTTTAGTTAGGATTAATTTATTTATTTGTGTGGGTAAAACTATGCTCTGTGCAGAGAGGCAATTTTTGATCAACCTTTCTTCTATTCTGTACATATAGCCCACAGAATAGGTCGAATAGGTTGGTATATTAACATATAATTTAATGACATAAACGGTTTGGTAACATTCAGTAAAGTACACTTAAAATACTTGCAAACTACAAAAAGGTTTGTACATCGAAATATAGGCTACTAATATAATAGATAGCACGTTGACCTTGTATTATACACAGTGTGTAGAATGAAAATGTGCTGGAAAAGTTTTTATCAAGTCACATTTATAATCTTGCATCAATCCAAAACAATTGTGTATATCTTCATAAAATAGCCTACCACTGTAATGCGCTATGATTTGCTTTGCGCACAAAATACAATAGATAAATGTGAAAAAAAAAACGTGTCTTCTAGCCTCGGGCCACTTCGTGATGTCTCTTCTTTTCAATTTCCTAGAGATTTAAGTTAACGTGGGCTTGGTGCATGCTGGACAGATAGCAACAGCTCTGCTCGCGTGGCTGGGCAGCTCTCCGGCTCTCTGATTGGCCAGCGGTGATTACAGGCACGCTTCAGAGGGCGAACAAACAACAGGCATAAATTATGCTAATGAGATGGTCGTGCGGCACGGGGCAGACCTGACGCAAGCCATTCATTCTTCCTTCACAAAAATGCCAAAGCGATGGGGGTATGTCCATTGTCTCATCAGGGTATATAAGGTAGGTGTGAGGCCAGTCGTGTGCCAAGCTCACAAGCTCGCACGAGCTGATTGAGGGGTAAGAGCAAGACAGACGCGTGCCTTAAACTTCAACACAAACTATCTGCAGGACTCTGCAAGACCTCAAACACCCAGTTCCATCTCCCCTCCCAGCGCACATAAGGTGCGTATTTGCAGGACCAAACATCCTCAGTGCTGCACGCAGAGAACTTGGAATGATGTTCTAAGCTTGTGTTTGGCGTATTCCTAACTTGTATTTTGCTATTTCTCCAGGTTATCAACAATGGAGACTGTCTTCTCCGACATGGACACCTCAAGCTGTGACTACTCCTTTACGCACACGGATGATGAGGACTCACGCAGCAGCCTCCACTCCGCGTCCCCCGCGTCCTCCTGCGGCAAGCCGCCTGCGTCTCCAGCCGAGCTCCAGCAGAAAAAGCGGCGCAGGGGGCGCGCGAGGAACGAAGCCACCGTGCACGTCGTGAAGAAGAACCGCCGGGTGAAGGCCAACGACCGCGAGAGGAACAGAATGCACAACCTCAACGACGCCTTGGATGCTTTGAGAAGCGTGCTGCCTGCCTTTCCCGACGACACGAAGCTGACCAAAATCGAGACTCTGCGCTTCGCTCACAACTACATCTGGGCACTTTCCGAGACCATCCGGATCGCAGACCAGCGGCAGGGCAAGTCCAGAGACCCTCCGCTGCTGCGCCCCGGACTAAGCTGCATGGGAGATGCGCCCAGCCCCGGCGGTAACTCTTGCTCCTGGCCATCCGGCGCATCCTCCTCGTCTTCATCTCCGTCTTACTGCAATTCAGACCCGGGCAGCCCTGCAGCCATGGACGCTTTTGGATATTTGCAGACCGATGTCGTTTACAGCTACCACAACTTCGTACCTGGCATCTATTAATGTGACTCAAGCGTTCTCATGTCTGTATAGAGTCTGCAGAAGTATGTAGTTTCAAATCAGAGGACTTTGCTGTTACCTTTCTTATAGAACCAAGAGCACAACATTAGGTATTCACTGTTTGCCTTAACGACAGTTCACAGATGAGAATGTTTTTATTTTTGTACGTTTTGTTACCGATATTGATGCATTTTCCAATATCTTTGCACTTTTCGCATTCTTTGGAGCATGACCTTAAACGCCTGTTAGAGAAAATTATCATTTAAACCAAGACTGATTGGTCTTTGCAGTCCAAGGTGAAAAGTCAATATTACAATTTGTAGACCGATAAAGCAGAAAAACGAGCGTGAAAATTCCGTTTCAACGCTGTGACAATAGACTGAATGGACAAGACAAAGATCTGGCCTTATGCATTATGTATTTTGACCCGAAGAAACCTCTCCTGTCTGGCTGATCCGTAGAAGAGTACAGTTAACTAGCTCTCACGACTGCTTTCCCACCACTTTCTTTTTGTTTTATTTATTCAACCTGTTGCTTTCGTATGCTATTGTATTTTATTGTATATAAAGAGATTTATTCTATTACGTATTTACCTCAAAATATAAATCTGGTGCAAACATGTTTGTACGAATAAATATAACGTTTTCTACAAAAATAATCTGTGCTTGCTTGTTTGTTTCATAATGTGACTCTGTGCATAAACAACTCATAGCAATGTCTGCCAACATAACGGGCATGAGCGCAGCCATTGAAGCGTCACTCTGGGTCACAGCGCATAAAATAATGGTTTTGCAGCAGGTGCATGGATATAGATCGGCGATACAGAGTCTACGCGTCATCAGTGGTTCCCAACCCTGGTCCTGGAGGCACCCCAACACTGCATGTTTTGCATGTCTCCTTAATCAAACACACCTGATTCAGATCATCAGCTCATTAGTAGAGACTCCAAGACCTGAAACTGGTGTGTCAGAGAAAGGAGACATGCAAAATGTGCAGTGTTGGGGTGCCTCCAGGACCAGGGTTGGGAACCACTGAATTCTAATCTGTCAACCAAACTGCTTATGCACATTTTACACACGACAGCGCTTGATTATATCAAACCTTCTGGATGAGTTTAAGTCATTAGGATCTCAAAAATAAAAACTAGCTCTACCGTGAACTAGATCTAATGTGCACATTTTAAATATTGTTACAAATGCACGTGCTGCCATTTTAGTGGGTGTGTATTTTAAAGTTATTATCTGAAGCCTATATGAAATTACATAATGAAAAATATACCAACCTATTTGAACTCTGTTTGTTACTATAAATGTATGAATAATAACCCAGGTGGATAATTGAAGACCACGTGCTGCACATTGCACTAAAACAACTCTATTAGCATAAAAAAAAATCAAGGCAATACATATGCTAGTACTTAATACTTTATACTTTAAGCCCTGTCTGTGAAACCAGGAATATATAAGCTTATTACCTTAAAATGGTAATATTGGCTTGTTAAATATATTTTATCCATCAATTAAAAGGTAATAATATTTCATTGTAAAATCACTTTTTTATAATATTTTATATTAAATTAAATTTGTTGTCTTTTAAAATACAGTTTATGGTATGATATCTTAGCAAATCAACAAGCTTTTATCTTTACCATGTTTACGCTAATCTGCGCGGTCAGATAGTAATCAAAAGATGTATGAACATTCCTTAATCGATTACACAATTTGATACAAGTAATAATATTATAAATATGATTCAAAAAAATTATACAAGCATTTTCTGGTTATCTGCGGACCTTATATCGATTTTTTTCGCGAACTTAAACGGCTTCATGGGAGTTTTTATTCTGTGCACGTTGTGTATATGTGGATCAGCTGATTTCTGAAGGGGTTCAGGTTAAATCCTCTATTTGGGAGTTCCGCATGAGGTCCAGCCAAGTCTCTTGTATCTGCACGTGTCGGGGATAGGAAAGTATAATAGCGCGTGCTGAAAGCCTTAGGGAAGGGCGCATGCCAGCTGAAACGAGAAAAGGGGCACAGACATGATGTTTATCACCCTCTCAAGAAGTTCATTTTACAGACCTTCACCGCACATCAAACATCCATGCGGAGTCATTCACAAAAGTAATAATCTGCAATGGACTTCAAAGTACAGCGCTTTTTCCTCCAAAATGTATGTCTGCATTGCCATTATGACTACATTTCTTTGTTCTCAATCACAGCGGCATAAGCTTAAAACTGCTGCCTTCATACACCTGCAATCTCATCTTTATTATATTCTTTAATGTACTACATGTAGTACACAACTACACATAAAGTTATCATAATAGAAAGTGCCAATATTCTGGAATTAAACATGCAATTCAGAAGGCATAAACTAAAGACAGTCCTAACTGTGATTTGAAAATTTCTTGATGGTTTAATTGGTTGATAGGTTCTTATATTTCTCTTTAAGAACAATTTCCATATTCTCAACTAAAAGAATATACCAAAGATAAAAGAAAGGCCTGCGACTGAGGCTTACAGTGCTATTCCCCTCTCTCCCCCTTCCCTTAGGGCTGAAAGCCTGTATCAGTGCAGAAGGGCTCACTCGGGTCACAGGTCACTCAAGGGCAGGAGACCCCTCACCTCCCAAGGAGATGGCCTCCCATGTCAACGACCACAAAAACATCAAAACAGCCTTCATGTTTGTACAGCCATTTGCACACAGCTACATATCGCAGCCCTTCAGAGACAAGGATGAGGGTAGACATTATGCCTTGGGAGGTACATATACTTGACCTCACTTCTGTCAGAAATATCACTTGTATCATTTCAGTGAAAAGTGATTGAAAAGATGGAGAAGTTTAGCTGGGAACATAATGACAGAAAAAAATACACTCTCAACAGATTCCATCACATTTGCACTCTAGTAAAACAGTAAATGGCTGTAATTCTTTATCTTTTAAGCATGTTTTTGAGTAGTTTTAAGTCTGGTTGCATAATAACGGAAGACTGAAATTGTATGATATTTTTGATAATGCATTACAATGGAATCAGCTACCACATAATCTAAAAAAAAAAAAATATATATATACTATATAGTAATGATTCACAAGCATCTTTTTCTATTTTGAGAAGTTTTCATGTTTGTAATATTTTCAGTTTACAATAGAGAAGATTAAATAACGAAATAAATCCATTGGTTATGATTTATTGGTAAGTAGGTTTTTGCATCATTAATCATTATCATTAATATCTTTGTTGCACTGGCTATGAACACCCCCTTGATTCTTTAATTTTAATTATGGCTCAGATTTAATCTGATATAAGTATTTATAAAGAGTACTTCAGTGTTTTGGAGAGCAGCATGCAGCGTCTCTCTTGTCTGTAAAGCTCAAGACTGAGGAAGCATCACTAAGAGGAGAAAACTGCCCCAACTCGGCAGGTGGAGAAAGAATCAGCTGAAGATAGACGAGGCTCTTCCGTGGAAACTTAACCAGAGACCCCAGAGAGTCATATGAAGGGACAAACAGCTCAAAGCAGGGGACAATTAAACTATAACTGTCAGTTAATGACAACAGAAGGTGGAAAAGAGGGGAAGGAGATTAGAGACAGCCTAAGGAGCCAAAACTGAAAAGAGCATGATCATATCATAAAGCATGATGGAAATATTAGATTGAATGAAATGTGATATTTTTAATAAAAAGAGTAGCAAATGAATTGCATTCTATAAGATGGGAGGAGATATTTAAATGAAGACATTTGAGCTCAGAAGAGTATATACAGAAATATCTAATAATACAGGAATACTACATAAACATTGTCAAAATATGTTCCTGTGGCTCAGTGGTAGAGCATTGCGTTAGCAGCGCAAAAGGTCATGGGTTCGATTCCCAGGGCACACACATACTGCTAAAAAATGTATAGCCTGAATGCACTGTAAGTGTAATGGGGCTGACAAGACGTGAGACGTGCGGACCCATATGCAAGCTTTATTAAAGCAGAGAGGAGGTCAGAAACACAGACAGGGTCGAATGGTGGCAAACAGGTATATGGTGGGCAAGACACAAGAATAGTCCTAGGGCTAGCGTGGGTCAAAGATTGGCAAACAGGATCACAAGGGTGAGACTAAAGGGATAACTCCAGGAAAACAGGCACAGATCAAAGACCGAGAAAACAGACAAGGCTGGGCTAGGAAGCTAAAGAGGGCTCTGTAGAGTAGCTATCACTGGGGGCGATAAGCACATACAATACTCGGCAGAGGGAAGGGATCAGAGTGAGTGTTAAATAGTGAGTGAGTGAAATGAAACAGCTGTGTGCAATCAGTGCAATGAATGATGGGATAAGTAGTCCGGGGTGATATGCAACAGTGTGTAGTGTGAGAGTCAATGAAAATGGAAAGGGTGACCTCTGATGGCTAGCAGACGAAAGTTCATGGACCGGATACGTAACAGTAAGTCACTTAGGATAAAAGCGTCTGCTAAATATAACAATATAAATAATAATAAATACAAATAATTACTATATTATTATTTAAATATTATGAATAATATAATAGCTATAATATAATATAAACTTCCTACTCTCTTTCTCTCTCTCTATTATTATTATTATTAATAAAGTATTCCTACTATATTTAGAGACTAGTTGCTGTTCATTAGTTTTAATTTTAATTCAATTTTGTTTATTTTATTGCATCATAATCCTTATATCATATTTGTACATTAAGCAAATCTGGGGTTTTTTTCACCCATTTGTAATGACTAGCCTTGAAAAGTTTAACTTAATGAGCAAATGCAACAACATTTATAATTTTGCCCAGTTGAAATAAATTCTGAGAGATGGGAGGAGATATTTAAATTAAGAAATACAAATATATACACAGCAATATATATATATATTAAAAAACTTCATAACATGTAACATTTTCAGATTTAGCCATACCATATGCCTGTACTGAAAAGCAAATATATACATACATATACATTTTTTGAAGACTAACTGATGTTCAGTTCTTTAGTTTCAGTTTTGATTTTTTTATTGTATTCTTTATATTTGTACATTCCGCAAATCATTGCTTTTACCAGTTTATAATAATAGCCTTGACAATGTTCCCTTAATGAGCAAATGTAACATTATTCATAATTGGCAGATAAGCCTGAGCTTAAGGGGCAGCAGAAACCTCAGGCAGCTCTGATTGCTTGTTTTGGGTTGTAGGCTGCTCTCCTGAACCCTGCAGATCTGTGACTAATTCTGTTTGGGGCCTTCTCCTAAACAGAGATTAACAGATGAGTGCTGAAAATGGCATGGCCCTGCCCGCCGCAAAACTCACCTTTAGATCAGTGCAATCCTTCCCTTTAGCACCTAAACAGAAACCTTCACACCCTGTGCTCTGATGGAGCTAAAAGAGCCACTGAGAACAGCAGCACGGGATCATTAGGGAAGCTAATGGCTTGTTTGGAAAATAGAGGATTATTTTAAGTCTGATTGGGGAGACAGGTGTCAAAAACTGCTCTCTACTGGCCATCTACTCCTAAAAGCAAAGAAGATTCTGGAATTTAAATTCTGGAAATTGATCTAGTGCATAATGTTTTACAGTTACATTCTAACTTTAGATTTTGAATACATTTTATATGAACAGCTAGATTAAATGCATCCACATTCCAGTCGAAACACTTTAGCTATATACTACAGCATCAGAGTGGGCTTTCAGTCGCTCCTTTCAGTGGCCACAATGGGATAGTATTGATCTCACTGTAAATTCCTGAACATTGTTCTCAATTTGTAAACCCACTTTATATGCTTTGTCTGTTAGAACTAAAGCCCCACTTCTCCAGACCCTCCCTCTGAATCCTCCTACAGTCAGTTTTACGACAGTTCAACCTTTGGTTTGTCCTCTCTTGTCCGTGGAGTGGAACCACCGAGTGCCCGGAATGTCAAAAGTCAAAGGACCTCTTGGCCTTCCTCGGTGTGCTGACAGAGGCTTCAGACCCGGCTAACTGTATTCTGCCACAGGCTGCTCGACTCATCCTGCCATACACTTTGAGCATCCTCTCTTTGTGCTTTCCCCTGGACTTTATGAAGGTGGAAATGAGTCCATTAGTGCTTTATTTCTTGCTAGGAGCAAGAGCTGCTTTCTCATGGATGTACCATAATGGTGAATTTAGCCTAAAGCATACAACCCTTTCCTCAAATCAACACTCGCTTATTGGGATGCTAATGCCAGCAGGTCATCACTTTGATTTGCAAATGCAGACGAAAACAAATTGAGCTGGTGCTTTGACAAACACTGAGAAGTGCAATTCATACTGTAAGAAATGTGAGGTATTATTATGACCCCTAAATTAGAGGCATGTATTTATTTATTTATTTACATATATTTTAAAGCAAAAATCTGTCTATAAAGATGGACATATTTTGTCTGTTTTATTCGATTTAAATATTAGATTAAATTTGAGATATTTAAATAGATATTTAGGGAGGAAACATTTAAATACATGTAATATCGGAAGGGTACATTTAAAATAAAATAGAAAATAAAAAAGCTCTGAATATCTTTATAATATTTAATATTTTCAGATACACTGTTGTTGTTGTTTTTTAAGAAAATTATACTTTTGATCAATTTAATGCATCCTTGAATAAAAGTGACAGTAAAGACTATATAATTATACAAAATATATATAACAGTTTCCACAAAAATAGTAAGAAGCACAATTCTTTTCAAGATTGATATTAATAAGAAATGTTTTCTTGAGCAGTAAATCAGCATATTAGAATGATTTCTGAAGGATCATGTGACACTGAAGACTGGAGTAATGATGCTGAAAATTCAGCTTTGCATCACAGGAATAAATGACATTTTAAAATATATTAAAATAGAAAACAGCTATTTTAAATTGCAATAATATTTCAAAATGTTACTGCTTTCACCATATTTTTCCAGCCTAAGAGACTTCTTTCAAAAACATTGAAAAAATCTTACCAAGCGCAAATGTATATTCTGAAAATACACAAATCTAAACTGCTTCATTGTTCAATTAGGTTTTTAACAGTTCAATTAAAAAATGCACATGAACTTTCAAAGCAGCTGGGCTCTTGTGTATCTAGTGCTTTGGCGACACCATAATGCATTGCCGCAGTGGTCGCCTCATTGGTTCAGTCATTTGAGAAGCACCTACACCTGTACTGAGGCAGCGAGTGCAGATGTTCCTCTATGGTAGATTAGGCATATGTCACCCATAACCTGAGTAAGAGGCCATCCCTCTGGTTTAAGGCTTGAGGAGGCCACTATAGAACGAGAGGCAGACAAAGACACAGAGGGCCCTTGCCCGAGGGCTGCCGGTTCCAAGTGGCTGCCTGCAGTATGTAAAGATATCTTGACTTCATTTGTAATGGAAAGCTGCCAACACACACCTACACTCTGCCTCCGCCTCTAAACACACATGCATGCATACATCCTCGTTTGTATCTTTGTGAAGACTTTTTCACATGTGACCATATGAAAAACCTCACTTCATGTGATAATATAAACGCTGAGGTGATACGAAGAGCATCTTGAGCTTCAGTGGAAGCAAGAACATCTTCTGTACAAAATATTTCTCTTTGTCACAAATTGACTTTTTTTTTTTACGAAATTCTTTCGATCCCAAAACATTTTTGATCATTTCAAGGTTTAAAGAAAAAACATTCTACATTTTTAATGTGATAGACTCCCATATGGAAATGTAATATATGAAACACATTGTCCTATATCAAGAGTGATATTGCGATATATGTTACATTTAAGGCCACATATAATTTTCAAATACGTACATTTATAACATAAAATCCCAATAGTAAAATCTGTATATGTACATATGTTAACATTATGTATATATATTTTATATATATAAAACTTTATTAAAACAACATTATATACAAAAAAAAGATTGTTTATACACACACACACACACATATATATATATATATATATATATATATATATACACACAC
>NW_015551063.1:609773-638641 GCF_001515605.1 Sinocyclocheilus anshuiensis
AAACTTGACTATCTTTTATTTTCCCTCATATAATATCTACTTATATATAAAAATATATGGATATATTACATTAGCGTATGTGCTTGTGGATCCAATTTAATCCTTTTTTTAATGTTGTCTTCTTTAAAAAAAAAATAATAATCTTATGTTCACCAAGGCTGCATTTATTTGATTAAAATACCATAAAGACAGCAATATTGTGAAATATTATTACAATTTAAATTGTTATTACATTTTAATAAGTTTAATAATAATAATAATTAATTTTAATAATAATACGTTTAATTTATTCATATTATTATATTTTAAAACATAATTTATTCCTGGGATGCAAAGCTGAATTTTCAGCATCATTACTCCAGTCTTCAGTGTCACATGATCCTTCAGAAATCATTCTGCTCAAGAAACATTTCTGATTATTATTAATGTTGAAAACTGTTGTGTTGCTTAATGTTTTTGTGGAAATCATGATACGTTTTTGTTCAGGATTCTTTGATAAAATAAAAAGTTCAAAAGAACAGCATTTATTTAAAATTGAAATCATTTGTAACATGTCTTTAAATTAAAAAAAAAAAAAAGATAAAAAGTAATAATAATGTATCCTTGCTGAATATATTTCTTTATAAAAAAAAATCTTTCTGACCCGCAAACTTTTGAACAGTAGCATATGTGACCCTGGACCACAAAACCAGTCATAATTGAGAAACTGAGATTTTTGATCATCTGAAAGCTGAATAAATAAGCTTTCTATTGATGTATGGTTTGTTAGGATATGACAATATTTGGCCGAGATACAACTATTTGAAAATCTGGAATCTGAGGGTGCAAAAAAAATCTAAATATTGAGAAAATCATCTTTAAAGTTGTCCAAATGAAGTTCTTAGCCATGCATATTACTAATCAAGAATTAAGTTTTATTATATTTACAGTAGGAAATTTACAAAATATCTTAATGGAACATGATCTTTACTTAATTTCCTAATGATTTTTGGCATAAAAAAAATAAAATAATTTTGACCTATACAATGTATTTTTGGCTATTGCTACAAATATACCCCAGCGACTTAAGACTGCTTTTGTGCTCCAGGGTCACATATAATCTCATAAATCTGCTGAATTATGCATTTCCACTAATTTAAAACAATTAACTTCACAACAAAAGCAGTCTCATTTAGCTATCAGTCACATGATCTTATCATTATATGTCCTCTTGCCAATACACTAGCACTGTGCTTGAAACTGATGCATCTCAAAGTGGCTTTAAAGTGGAGGGCAGCAGGTTACAAGTGCTGAAGACTGTGTTAAGTCCTGTCTCACCAGTATCGCCACGCACTGTCACCTGCGCCTCACCTGCCCCATCTATCTTCCTCCAGGGCAAGGAGGAACAACCCGATGCCCCCAGCCCACGGCGACAGGAAAGTGTCAATCAAAAGCGAAGCCATGCAGCTTCTCGAATGCAAACTTTGATTCCCTGCTAAATAGATGGCTTTTTCACCCCACTCCCACTGGTGAGACAGCTCCTCCGAGACTCCAGATAAAAATCAGGGAAATTCAATCCAAGCCACAGCTTTGGATAAACAGATGTGATTTTTCCCCTCTCAGTGCTACACAAGATAACCTCTCCCCCCGTCTTCCATCTCTCCATGACCCTGCACCTGCACCGACGCTATTTCACGGTAAGACTGATGTCTCACTCTGCTCTCTGCTGACCTGGAATCACAGATAACTATCCAATTAATCAATTTGGTGGCAACAGGCTATTTTGATCATATCACTTGTCAGTTGTGACTAATGCCATTCAGCAAGCATGTATCAAACTGGTGACTATGATACCAGTTGGAAATAATTCAAATTCAAGGTTAAAGCCTTCTATAAGAACTTGAATATTGCTATTATTTATCCATTATCCTCACAATCCTTACAACAAATAAATAAAATAAAAAACATAAATTACGACCATACTACAAAGTCAATTATGTAACATATGCATAATATATGTGTTTGTGTGCATATATATATATATATATATATATATATATATACACACACACATAAATTATATAAATATATGTACACTTTTCTATCTATCTATCTATCTATCTATCTATCTATCTATCTATCTATCTATCTATCTATCTATCACACACACACACACACACACACATATATACACTGAACAAAATTATAAACGCAACACTTTTGTTTTTGCCCCCATTTTTCATGAGCTGAACTCAAAGATCTAAGACTTTTTCACATTTTAGAGTGGCCTTTTATTGTGGCCAGCCTAAGGCACACCTGTGCAATAATCATGCTGTCTAATCAGCATCTTGATATGCCACACCTGTGAGGTGGATGGATTATCTCGGCAAAGGAGAAGTGCTCACTAGCACAGATTTAGACAGATTTGTGAACAATATTTGAGAGAAATAGGCCTTTTGTGTACATAGAAAAAGTCTTAGATCTTTGAGTTCAGACATACATACATACACTACTTTTATACTAATATATACTCCTAAATATAATAAATAAATAAGTATATGTAAGTATATAAATATAAATAGTATAAATAAATAGTATATACTGCTAACTGGTAGTTTTAAGCCCACACAATAATAATTATATTATTTATATATAATGTTCGAATAACTTGAACGTTGGAAAACAACAAGACATTTGACGCAACATGGATTGTGAAAAGCAATCTACAAATAAAACAACTTGAGTGAAAAAAAAACTTTTATGAAATTATTCATTTTTCTCTTGCAAAACGTAATGCATATTCATGGTTTCAAGCATTTTTCATTTGATTTTGAAATCAAATGATAATATACATGTAAACCATGTGTCTGAACATGTGTCTGATGTGAAGTGAACACAATACAAGCGGTCCCTGAGGGATAATGTTGAATATTTATGACTGAGTGATACGATCCAAAAAGTGTCTTTTCAAAGCTTCCAATTAAATAAATCAAAATTCTTGATAGCTAATCAAATCATACGATTGTCTATTGATATTATGGAAAGACTGTAATTTACTCTTTACTACCTACAGCACCTTTTAAACAGGTTTCACAAAGTGCTTTACAAAAGACATATATAGATGTAAACATATAAACATTCACAAACATGCATATGGAAAGAGATCCACAACAAAACAATTAAGGTATATGAGTTAGTATAAAATTGCGTTTAAAAGAGTTTTTGGCACGCTCTAATCTGCCATAGGTCCACATCACAACTCCTCTTAGAAGACCAATCGGTTTTTTACTTTCTGAGGGCATCAATGGGCCCAGGCTATGGGCTTTTTATGAGAACTCAATCAGGCCAATGGAGGTCAAGCCCTCCTCGTCTTCAACAATTACCATGAAATTCTTAATGTCCACACAGCCGAGGGATCCCCAAATTTCAGGGTGTCATCCAGAGGGCGAGGACTCTGGCTGTGCGTCTCTGCGACTCCCTCGCATCTCCTCCCATCATCCCCTGCTTCGGTGCGCAGAAGTTGAAGGTGCAGCAGGCTCCGGCTGAACCCATGACCCCCGCAGACTGTGGAGAGGAGCAATTTCCAGGGCAATAAAAACCACCATGGCAACAGAGATGCTGTCTGTGACTCATGGCCTTTAGGCCGCTTGATATCCGTAGAGACTTTTTTTTTTGTGACCAAATGCGCATTTATATTGATTTGCTAGCTATTCGAGACTTTAGATATCACAGCGAATATGCAGAAAACATGCACTTTGTGAAATAAAATGTCACGAAAACAATTCTAGGAAACTGAAGCCTCTTGTATTTTTTTCCAGCAATGACCCAACAGTCGCTTAAATAATGAAGCCCATTTTCTACCTTACAAAATCAAGCTGAATCACCCCCATTCATTTGGACCGTGCGTCTGGTTTCTGAATTTTTTTCTTTGTTTAAATACACCGTGAAGAAAAGTATAAATCAGACATTTAAGTTGGCCTGCTACATGGCAAAACAATGCCTCGTGGAGAGGAGATGAAGAGGGTAACGCCATAATGTAAAATAGTTAAAAGCTTATTAGAGCCATTGAAAGGCAGCATGATTTCCACTTTGTTTCGGAACACCCTGAGCTCTGCCTTTCAAGTGATTGTGAAGGGGGCAATTCAAATCTCTTTGGGTCCATATGAATGAAGGCCTCTTAAAGCTCTTTTATAAGCCAGCAAATTCCCCACAGGCTATGCCCTTTAGCTCTATTACTGATTTACCAAAAGCATTCATCTCGAGCCTTCTGCTTCTCTTCTCCCATTGTTCTCTCCGGTCGCCCCAGCACCTGACAACTCTAGCACCAGGCTTTCTTAGCTGCTTAAAACGTGCAGGCCAAAACCACTGCGAATATTGCTATATATCTTTTGACGCCTTTGCACCACTGCGCATTTTACAACAGTTAAAAAGGAATGAGGACAGAGTCGGAGTGATTGATTCTGCTCACCCACGGGGTATAACATTCAGTAATGTTAGCATAAATGGCTGAATGATGTGGACTCCTCTCCGGACAGAAAGGGGAGGCCTGATCCCTTTCTTTCTTTCTGCACAGAGAAAGAAGGGGAAAAATTCCAAGAGGGCCCATTGCTTCTATACTTAGATTAATTAGGCCCCCTTTAAGAGCCATTCAACCCAGTTCTAAAATAGGGGTCCGAGTTACATTATGTAAAGTTTTCAGATTGATTTGCATTTGTTTGTGTGGCTGAGAGTTGTGTGGAGGAGCACTTGGAGAGCGACAGAGGGAAATAAAAACAAAGAGAGGGGAAAATATTATTTTAATGGCTTTACAATGTTCTATAATGTTTTTCTTGCTCATTGAAGTTAATGGCGCTCAGGAATAAAAGTGCTTTGAAATTAAATCAGACCTGAAAATTATAGCCAACCTATTGTGTTGCACAAGCTTTCCCAATAAAGCGAGAAAGGGATATTATGTTTACAGATATCTGAATGTGTGATTTACCAAACCAGTTTATCACCATGTGCTTTTAATCACAGTATTCTTAAGTAAGTGTGATCTACAGATGTGATTTTCTTAAAAATTCACATGGCACAAAACGCTACCATGGTTTTCTTTGTCTATCAAGGTTTTATTGTCATCCAAATGGAAAATCAAGTAAAAAAAAAAAAAGTTGTTTTAATGAATTAAAGCATGATTCAAATTTCAAAAACCAAATTTCAGTTGTTCAGTTTGACTGAATTGTATTATACATTGAAATATTTATTTACAATACCATTCAAAAGTTAGTAGGTAGTCAGTAGTCAGTAAAAAAAAGAGATTAATAATTGTTTTCAGTAATGCATTAAATTCATAAAAAAAAGTGACAGTAAAAACAATTATAATGTTACAGATTGTTATTTTAATTAAATTCTGTTCTTTTGAACTTTCAATTCATAATATCCTGGAAGTGAATTCCACAAAAATTTTAGATATCAGATATATCTGAATTAGTCACACTGAAAACTGGAGTAATGATGCTTTGATAATAAATGATGATAAATTACATTTTAAAATATATTCTAATAAAAACAGCCATTTTAAATTGCAATAACATTTCTCAATATTAATTACAGTGTTTTTATTTTTGATCAAATAAATGCATTAGAGACTTCTTTCAAAAACATTAAAGAAACCTTTTCCACTACAACATTTTGAACGGTAGTGTATTTACATTTTTTTTTTTTTTTACAATGTTTGCAGTGCACATAAACAAGAAATCTGTAGATATTATACAGCAATTTAATGACTGTTTATTGCTTAGTAAGTACTAAATTCTGTCAGTCTAAATTTTTAAATAATACAAATTTTGGTGCACAAAATTAGTGCACAAAATGAACAATATGTCTGCAGCAGTTACACAATTCACCGTGGACATTTTCTTCAATTTCTGACAAAAACGATTTACAATGTTTGCAATATTTAATCTTTAGATGCCATGTAAATTTGCCTCACTTAAGGATTGCAAATGCAAAGAACAGAACAGATTTTAACAGACATAAACAGATACGGCACTCAGGTGCAACATTTAGCATATCTGTGATCGCATGAGATGATGTTGAGGGTTCCACAACGATGGAGAAGATTTCACTATTTGTCTGTATAAAAGGCCTCTTTTTCGGTGTCTGCGGGTACACAAGGGGCACGTGAAGCGACATGGGATAAGCCATGCGACGTGAAGGAGGGCCTCTGAGGCAGGAGAGGGGCAGCACGCAGCTCAGAGGATGGGGGTGATGTGCTGGACCTAACAAAGCGCCAAGGCTGTGTGTTAGTAAGGGGATTGGGCTGCCAAGGCTGCTTAATACTGAGGAACGATTAAGAACACAAAAGAGCAGGATGAAGCGGTGTGAATGGGAACCGTGTGTCCCGGATCACATAAGGGTCTTAAAGCTGGGGGATGGATTAAGCTCTGAGTGAAAGTGTCTGGAACGGAGAATGAGAAGGCAGCCTCTTTTAATTGCATTTTGTGTGTAGCTATTGGCGTGCCAGGGATGAACCCAGACTGGGCAGCATCTCAAAGCAAAGGTTAAATCAAAGATGGAGCACAACTTTTATTCTTCACCTTGCTGTTGAATGAACCACAAAGATGGATTTGGTTTGGCCTTTTAGAGTTGGAAATAGCCAACTGTTGCACATTTGTTACTGCGTGTTGCGGCTGAAGTTGGGGATTGGTGGCTGTTTGATTTGGCACATAATAGAGAAGTGTGAAACACCTGCTTCAACCATGACCTTTCCTCAAAAAATCACAGCAGAGCAACTCGGCATCCTGATAGCATTTTATTTGGCATATATTTTCTGCGGGGTAAAATTACACTTTAAAAATGATTTTTCAATGTTGTGAAAAGATTACTATTTTAGATTACTATAAAACGATTACTATAACTATTTTAGCGTTTAAATTTATTGTTTAATTCGATGTGTTACTTGCCAATACTTTGTAATTATTTGTTACATTTACTAGCAATTTCTGAGTGAACACTGAAAAGTAAATCTTACACCAAATTTGCTTCAGTAGAAAAAAACACTAGAAAAAACACTTAGTATAAACAACATTTACACTGTAAAAATAATTTTTCAAGTTTTAAACAAAAATTATTGGAGTATGTCTTTCTACTTAAAATGTTCATGTTTAATTCAGTGTGTTACTTGCCGTTTCTATGTGATTATTCATGAAATTCACTGGCAATTTTTGAATGAGTTTTTTATAAAAGTTTTGATTCACGTTTATGTTTAATGTTTTTTATGAAGTTTGACATGCCGAATACGAAAATCACATTTCTGTTTGTGTATCATTAACAGTGCTCATGAAAACGAAAAAAATATGTTGACTTATACTAGGTAATGTGTTATTAATGCATAAAAATGACATGGTATAAAACACTGAGCTAACAACAGTTTAACAAAAAAAAGGTTCCCAAAAGTAAGTCGTCCAAAACTTCAGAAGTTTGGATGACTTTTATCTTTCATGACCAGTCCCACAATGTTCAGGAATGTTACAGAAAGCAAAAGAATATTCTAGAATATTCTAGAATTTCACAGAAACTTCTAGAACGTTCCCATCCTTGCAAAAGCAAAATATTATCTGTACTAAACCAATGTTTCATAATTATTGATAGAAGTTCTCAAATGTACCTGACCTAAATATTTACAAAAATATTGATGCTACGAGAAAATAAATAGTACAATAATAATTAGTACCACAGAATTACAAAATAACCATTTTTCTTAGTGTGAAGAAAATCTTAAAGATCTTAAGCACCTTCTGACACTCTAAAGAACCTTCTGTGGAATGGAAAGGTTCCATGGATGTTAAAAGGTTACCGATGCATTTTAGAATGAATATCAAAAACAAGAGCTGATTCTTCAAGCATTAAGGCATTACAAACACAGCAGTATGACTTTCTGTAAAGCTGCTTTGAAATGATGAGTATAGTGAAAAGTACTATACAAATACATTTGACTTGGATCTTCTATGTGCCATATGGGACATATTTTCCTCGACCTACAAGTTTGAAAATACAGATCCAATTCATTGAAAATGATTTTTTGTTGCTATAAGAGAAGGATATAGAGGGACGACATAGTTGTACAAGGAAAAGTAAAACAAAGAGAGAATAGGCGCTGTGTATTACAGCCTCGCAAAACAAGGAGGTCGCCTTGCGGACATTAAATCTTTCTGCTGCTCTGCTTCTCTCATGTGTCCGATGACAACTCCCCTGTTTCACCTTTGAGCCGGGTCTTCACCCCGACCGCTCCTTGGGGAATGGCGGTCATGCGAGTCTGAACCCTGCTTCCCTCGGACGACAATACAGAACGCCCAAGATCCCTCTCCATTTCCTTGAAGGGCTAAGCATGTCCACAGCGAGGTCAGAGGGGGCATCCCAAAGTGGATAACAAAGCTTTGAAAAGCTTTGCCACTTGAAGATTGCCTGACAGAGCTGCTGGCTCCCTTCCCCCTCCTGTCCCCGGCGACTTTGCCCACCCTCAGATCAAGCCCTGAAGCTCTCTCTGTGGCCGTCAGCGATACAAAGGAAGCCCTCGCTGCAAAGAATGAACCCACTTGTCTATATACAGTACATGCTGTAACAACAGACGTGGCAAGACTGATGAATGAACAAGTGTTCGCGCTCTTGTTATGGTAACATTCAGAGCAATGACGAAGACTTGCTTGTGGTAATTGCTCTGTCCGAATGTGAATACCACCACTCTACCAATAAACAAAATTTAATACAATATTTCTTCATTGCATTTTAATTTCATCGAAGGTTTTTCAATTTGCAGGAGTCAATTTCACTATTTAATTGTGAATTCATATAAATTTTCATGCTATTTTTGAAAGAAGATGCTATATTTCAAAGAATGCTATTTTTAGTGTAAACAATCAAATAAACTCTGTTTCGGGGTTTTGATTGGGTGGTGGACCAAAATGGAGCCACAACACTTTGCATAAAACTACTGTAACAAAAAAGTTCTATAAATGTCTGGTGTACTACTATGGTTTAAGGATATTCTTGAAATTCTATAGAAATACCATGGTATATTCAGTACTATGATACAGAGTGTCCCCAAAAACTATTTGGACACTTATGCCATACTCAAAAATTGATTAATATTTTTGCATCATTAAAAAAAATATATAAAACTAAGTGGCATTTATTTTTAAAAAACTCGGCACATAATCAAACACAAAAAGATGCATCCTGCACACCACTTTAGCTTGGAAATTTGAATACAATGTTTCAGTCATACAACCTTCAACAGGCATTGCTGAAGGAATTCAGCACAAACACACTTTTCAGCTAAAAAAAAAAGAAGTTTGTAAGGTATGAAATACATAAAATAGATACGATCATGATGAGAACGGATGCCATACATTGCCTAAAAAGTTTCTTGAGACCAGTTAATTTAAAGCACTTGCTAAAATGACCCAGAAAAGTGTTTATTTCTGATAAAGGCTCCCGCAGAATATGTTTGCAGATGCCACTTACGCTTTTGTATCTAATGCAAAGACATTCATGCATGCAATATATCCTAATGTATCGGTTTCAGGTAAATTAAAGTATCGTCTGATACCATGGGTGTATCACTTTATTGTGTCACAATAGACCTTAGTCAGGGTAGCACCTTATTTAATTTTTGACAGGAATGAAAACAATGCTGTGAGGGAATAGAAGTGCAGTGTGTTCAATCGATTGTAAAGCTGACAAAGTTTTTCCAAAAAACAAAAAAAAACAAAAAATACATTCAGTAGACAAAAACTCCAAACCAGTTTTGAACGTTTTGAAGTGAGTTGGCAAAAATTACATGATCTAGGACATTTATACAGTTGTACCTACACTTTCAGAAAAAAAAGTATGAAAGCTGTCACTGGGGCAATACCCTTTAAAAGGCACATTTTTGTACCTTTTAGGTACTAATATGTACCTTTAAGGTACCAATATGGGCCCTTTAGGTGCAAAGATGAACCTGACTGTAAGTCTATCCCTCACAGCCTTGTTTTCATCTGCACTAAATGCAATATGTGTCTAACCTAAGGTCTACAGCAATGTAAGAACAGATGCGGCCATTTGTAACTTGAATATGCGAGGCTTTCAGTACCATTCCTTCCAGTTATTTTACCTGTGCAAAACAGCCCGTTATGTTGCTTCATATTGCAAACTGGTATTTGTTATTATATCATTTTACAGTTTACTACACTTTGTTATACTTCTAGTTATTTACCTACAGCAGTTAAAGGGATAGTTCACCCAAAAATGAAAATGTGATGTTTATCTGCTTACCCCCAGGGCATCCAAGAGTAGGTGACTTTGTTTCTTCAGTAGAACACAAACGAAGATTTTTAACTCAAACCGTTGCAGTCTGTCAGTCATATAATGTAAGTGAATGGGAATCACAGCTTTGAGAGTCAAGAAAACATACACAAACAAAACCAAATTAAACCTTGCGGCTCTTGACGATACATTGATGTGTAAAGACACGAAAAGATCGGTCTGTGCAAGAAACTGAACAGTATTTATATAGTTTTTTACCTCTAATTCTAATTCACAACGTCCGAACTGTCCTGCGTCTTCTTTGATGTGTAAAGACACGTAAAGACACGAAACGATCGGTCTGTGCAAGAAACTGAACTTGGATGCCCTGGGGGTAAGCAGATAAACATCAAATTTTAATTTTTTGGGTGAACTATCCCTTTAATGAATCAAAAGTCGTGCACATTCAGTCATGCACGATGTGTTGCAAAATAAGGTTTTGAAATTGTGGATAGCGATAATATGAATTGTGTATAGTTCACCCAAAAATTAAAGTTTAGGCTTTTATTCACATATAAACAATGATTAATGAACATACAAGGAAGCTAACACATTTAACTTTCCATGTTTATTAATCATTAAAAATAAAATAAAAAAATATATTATTTAATAAAATACAATGTTTAAAACTTTTTAAACATATAGAGACAGAGTGCAAGCATCATGAATATTACTATTCAGATTTTTTGTTAACTTTGTTGTAAGTACTTTGTTGTAAGAGCATTATAGGCGCTATGTGAACTCTATGAGGACAGATCAGTCATTGCGTGATTACATAAATGAACTGATGAATCAGTTATTTGAACCAGAAACGAATTGTCCAAAAGAACCAGTTCACATAAAAGAATCAGATTTCCAGTTGCCTGAGGCTTTGAATTACAGGTAATGATGTTGTAAATAATGTTCAGTTTCTTGTACAGACCAATTGTTTTGCTTTATAAGACCTCAATATATCGTCTGGAGCCACAGGTATTAATTTTGATTGCTTTGCTTCTTTATGCTTTTTTTGTTTAATTCTCAAAAAATGGTAGCCGCTGACTTGCATTTTATGAATCACCAAGGACCACGGTTTCAGCTAAAAATCTTCTTTACTGTTCTACTGAAAAAAGTGACCTAGCTACATCTTGGATGGCCTGAGGGTGAGTAAATTAACAGCAAATTAAATTTTTGGGTGAACTATCCCTTTAAGAGATCTTACACCGCAAAACCACAAAATACCATATAATTCTTCCATGTACAGTGTAATCTGTCTATATGAGTTGTGCCATATGAAGCGGTTGAGCTCTCTAACACTAATGACAGATCCTCTGTCCATTAGTATCACCTGCAGCTGTGACCTCAGAGAGCGGCTGATCTGCTTTTGCACGGGGGGCCTCTCGGTGCGCACCAGGGAGAGCTGGGGGGCTGAAGTGTGCCGTCCGGCTGCCAAAAGACTCTGTGAATGGGCATGCAGGAGATCAATGCAAGCCCCTGAAAATCCCATTAGGTCCCAAAGGCACTTGTTGCCTTGGCTTAGACCTTTGCTAGCCGTCCTGCCCAGGGCTACATCTTTCTCTTTGTCTACCTTGTCTTTTTTCTTAGATTTTATCACATTAGTTCCAGGGGAAGTTAGAAATCGGCAATTATTGCAAGGTCTGTGATGCTGGCAGGACTAAGGAGGGGAGGGAGAGATCAGGGCAAAAGGCCACATGAAGCAAGGGACAAATGGTACATGGTAAAATTGGAAAGGCATCTCTGTTTTCCACAGTTAAAAAGGTGGAAAATGAATTGAGACCACATATCATGACCAAGTCGAGTTTTCTTTGTCGCAGTTCAGGGGATTCTTCACGCTGGACCTTTGAGTTTAAACTTCTAACAGAATACAAATAACGCCTCGGGTCTTCAAATGTTTCAGGGTTTTTAAAATGTGCTTGATGTTTTTTTTTTTCTTTCTTGTGTAGATGAATAAAATAATTTTATGTAAAATCGATTACATTTAAAAAGTGTCGCTTACGTCTTTCAAAACAGCCAAATGGATGCCTTATACAAGGTGGGAACAAAATAACTGAAGCATTACATGAAAATAAATTGAATGTAATTTAGAAATGGGTATTCAAGATGATTCACATAAGTTAGTGAATATAGTCACTGCCTGTACTGCTGACATGAAAAATGTTACAAAAAACTATCGAATGCTTAAAAAAAGTCTGTCTTTTAACTTCACGAGACGGTACAACCACTTTAGAAAGGCACAACCTAAAAATGACAGCAGAATTGAACAAGCATTTCTGTGAATAAGCGTGAACATGCATGAACATAAAGGCCCATCTATGACAGTGGATGGCAATAATCCTTCTTTATGTACAACTGAAATATTTTCTGACTGATACACAAAGAAAACATGCAAATTTTAGTTGTAAAGTTACATTTTATTTCATAATTCCACTGGAATTCCTTAAAAAGAATTTGCTCTAGGTGAGTTTCATACGTAGCCAATATGTTCATTGATGCTAGAAAAGTTGCATTTGACTTAATGCTCAGTTCTGCTTTGACATATTAAGACTGTTTACAATCACTTAAAGGGTTAGTTCACCCAAAAATGAAAATTCTGTCATTAATCTGTGTATCGGTGTGACGCAGCTGACACAGAACAGCATATGTTGTTTACGTCAGCGGATATTCTCCAAAATGGCGCTACAGGGTGATGCAGAGGAGACGAATTGTTGAATAAAGTCGTTTTTTTTCTTTTTTCTTTTGCGCACAAAAAATATTCTCGTGGCTTCGTATAATTGCGGTTGAACACCTGATGTCACATGGATTATTTTACAGACCTCCTTGCTACGTTTCTGGACTTGGGAACATTTCAGTTGTATTGCTGTCTATGCAGGGTCAGACAGCTCTCAGATTCCATCAAAAATATCTTAATTTGTGTTCCGAAGATGAACGAAGGTCTTATGGGTTTGGAACGACATGAGGGTGAGTAATTAATGACAGAATTTTCATATTTGGGTGAACTAACCCTTTAAGATAACTAACTGTGTGTGTTAATGTCACCAAGAGGAGCATTTTGAGAATTTCCTCGCAGCTCTTTTCCATACAACTACTGTTCATAGTAACCATGACTAATAAGCTCCAAAAAGGATGCAACAATATTGCAGCGACAAGGAGCGTCAGCGTGACGCAACAATCAGTCACAAACAAACACAGCCAATCAGTCTGCGCTTGCGCGCACTCTCGCGCCTGTAAACAGCTGCAGCTAAAGAGCACAAACTAAACACATATCTCGTGACTGCTTTGATGTTTTGTGGCTTTGTGAAGACTGAAGGATTTGTCATATAATATCCGACTGTAAACTTGCACAAACAATCTCCCCTCAGCAATGTTTAATGTTGTTTACTCCGTCGGAGTGGGCGGAGTTACCTGTCGATACTTCATCGTAACGCTTCCGGTTAGGACACGGTGTAAAAGCAGTCCACAGGACTGTGCTATGTTCCAAGACTTTTGTATTTAGCCTTTATAATACTGCAGAAATTGCACATATTTGTTTTCTATGAAAATATTTTTTTCTTGCACAAATGTAATTATTATTCTTTTATTATTGACATAACCTATATGGAAGTTTTGCACCAATTTAAATATTTTAACATTGATATGAGAATCAATGCTGTGTTATAGATTTTGGTCCCACTTTATATTAAGTGACCGTACCTACAACAAAAAATAAGTACAAAGTACTTATTGTGTTCATATTGTATTGCAAGACACTTTTGCTGCTATTGAGGTTGGATATGGGTAAGGTTAGGGACAGGTTTGGTGGTTTGGGTAGGTTTAAGGGTTGGTTAAGGTGTAAGGGATGGGTCAAAAACACTGTAGTTATAAATGTGGTTACAGAAATTAATTACAGATGTAATTACATGCAGGCATTTTTTAATTATAAGTACAATGTAAAAACATGTACACAATAAGTGCATTGTACCAAATTATTAATTTAAATGTAAGTACATAGTAGTTAAGGCCACTTAATATAAAGTGGGACCTAGATTTTTAATGAGCAAACATGTGTCTATATTATATATTCTGTCATAGTGTCATTTCAGTAACAGTACCAAATACAAGTTGTGATGTAATGGAAGTAGCGATGGATCTTTTCTTCCAAGTGAAATGAATTAAACAACATAGTATCAATAGACTTTAATCAGGTTAGATGCCATATTGAATTTAACACGGATGAAAACGAGGCTGTGAGGGATAAACTGGCACACACTGTATAAAGGTCCTAGATCATGAAATTTTCACAACTCAGAACTTCTTTCTTTCTTTTTTTCCAGAAAACTGTTTCGTCAGTTGAACAATCATTATGATGTTAAACAACAGTGCAATCCATTGAATGCACTTTACATCTGTCCCTCACAGCTTCGTTGTCATTTCTGTCAATTAAATATGGTGCTATCCTGTCTAAGGTCTGTTCAGTCACATCTAAGAAAGGGACGGCGTTTAAGTAGACAAAATAATTGGAGAGAAGTCTGTCGTTTCACCGGAAGTTCAAGTTAACATTAAAAAGCAAAAGAAAAAAAATTAAACATGCATGGATGAATCATTCATGATAACATCTGTTACATGCATTTAGAAAATAGACAGGGTAAGCTTTATCTTTTTAACAATTTGAAAGTATTACATAATAATGTAAATTAATAATTATGAATAATACATTAAAACAGTGACATGTAACTATTGAATATTTTTCAAATAAGGAAAATTAGTTCAAGAAGATAACTAAAGATCAGTAATAAAATTTGATTGTTTGATTATTTTTATTAAGGACATAATACACAGTGGGTCAAAATTGTCATTACATTTGCTTCATTTCGCATCTTCTACTTACAGACATTGCTAAGTATATGCTAGTCAAGCTGCAGACTCTGTGGCCTTTTGACTGTGATTTAAAATCTTTCACAATGTTTTATTAAATCAGTCTTAGCTCAAATAATTAGCAATTAAATTGCACATTTGTTTAAGATTAGAAATGTCAGTCAAAGAAAGAGTTATGCATTGTTAGCAAGTTACTTTAATCTTGCCAAAACATGCTCTACCTATATTTACTTATTTCTTAATTTGCCTATCAACAGTAAAGAGAATGCACAGACACACAATGCAGCTGAATCCCATGCAGTTTGCCATGTCCACTAGGACAAACTAGATATTGATCTCAGACAAATATACAATCTGTCTCTGTCAATGACAAGTAATGGCATGTGCTTGGGTCTTTAGCCTCAGAGAATAAAGAGGAAGCTGTGCCTTAATGGGGAATATATAAATGTATCTGTGTTGTTTTAAGAGGAAAGTGTTTATTTTATTATTATTATTATGCAATTATTTATTAATTCATGCATTCATTCATTCATATTTATTTATTTATTTTTGTCTCTATGTGTTTATATCATTATTGTTATGTCAGATGCATTTTTTTTATATTATTCATTTGGTGAAATTTTTACATGGGTTAAGGGGGAAAAAAGACATAGATAGTACAAACACAAAACACATAGTGCAAAGATGTTCCCCAGCCTTTATAAATAAATGAATGAATTAATTAATGAATTAATTAATTAAAAAGAAAAGTTGTATATAAAAGATAAACTTTAAAGCGGTGAAATGACACAGCATGCTTTACATGTAATTTAAATTATGTAAGTATAATATATAGAATATATAAAGGATTTTTTTTTTTTTTACCAGATGCATTATGTTTTGTGTAAATACAAATAAGAGTGATTTTATGAATACTAAGAGACAAAATACCTTCTATGGCTTCCTTGGTCCCATTAATATTTTGTTAGATATTTGTTACTTTGTCCAGCCCTGTATTTTGTTTTTAGTTGAAATGTTTGTACAGGCTTAGCAGTATTTCCAGTGCATACTAAAGAGCGTTCTTAATCCTCCTGTCAAAGGAATAATGCAAAGAGAGGACAGTACCCGGGGTGTGACGTTCGTGCAACGCCTCAGCTGTCCCGCTTCCACCTCCAGATTGGGAGAGCAGTGGGAGCGATGATCAATAAAGCTGCTGATCAATTGTGCCCTCTCTTTTTCTTATTCAACCCTGAGGAACCCACTCCACTCTTGACGTAGCACTTCTTTTGCAAACTGAGCTTCCTGTCCTCATTATTGTAAAGCCAGAGGAGACTGCGGATCACTTCTCTGGAGGCTCAGAGTGGGGCGAGCATCCATCACTCGCCCTGAGGACCCGACACTCAGGCTTTTGATGGGTTCTTGCCAGTACTCTGTCACGAGAATGATTAACATACTACCAAATACCCTTCACAACCTAACTAGACCTGCCACCTCTCATTCACAGGGTAATGCTCAGGAGTCATCACTTCTGCTATGACAGACTGACAAGATGAAGTTTTGCTGTGAAGCACAATCAAGTGTGACTCCAAAGTTTTATATAAAGTGCATGACAACAAAATCCTGTAAGTTGACAGCTCTCTGCACTGCACTGATTGGTACATCTTTTCAGTTGAAAGTGTGTCTCATTTGACCTAAACGTGCTTGTAGCTCATCTACAACACTTTAAAAAGAGCACACAACCTGCTTTTACCTCACACTCTTAAAGGTTGCAAAAATGTGGATATTGCCATTGAAGAACCATTTTGGGTTCCATAAAGAACCTTTCGGTGGAAAGTTCTTAAAATAACCTTTTCTTAGTGTGAAGAGCATTTTAAAAATCAAGCTTTTTTTTCTCTAAAGAAGCTTTTTGCACTATAAAGAACCTTCTGTGGAACTGAAAGGTTAAAGGTTCGTCATGGAAGCACTGATGTCAGAGTGTAAGGGCCTATTTCTACCTGATGTGAAATTTAACAACTTGATATAGTGAGGTCAATTTAGTCATAAATAATATATTTACCAGTTCATTTAAAGATTTGCACCCTGCAATTGAAGAAAATACCATACCACAATTACAACATTTTAAAAGGTTTTCCCTAATGAATAGAAATTCAACCTCTAATACATCCGTTATTAAACAAATATAAATTAACAACAATAAATGCAAACTTAAAATACATATTAAAAACAATGACAGTGATGATAATGTGCACATTATAGTGACACCAGTAAAATAATATCTGTAAGAAGCCAGCCTCTTTTGACCAGCCTCTTTGCTCATTAAATTACAGTCTATTATTTTCTTATTTCCACCAAGGGCTGAATTTCACAGTTATCCACTTCTAATCTACTACAATATAGTCCACACATAATGTTATTAATGTAAAGTAATTTAATTTTAGATTGTTTAAATTAATGTTTGATTATGAAGCCGTTACATTTGAGTAATTTATCATTTTGCATTACTTCAGTTTACATCCTATCGTATTATTGACTAGTACTAGTCTAGTACTTTTTTATTTTTGAATTATTTTTAAACATAACACCTAAGAAAATACTATTTCATTATAAAGGCCAAGAGACAGCGTGGTCAATATGTGGACGTGAAAGAAATATGGAGAAAAGGATAGTGTCACATTTATGATTCCCCTTTACTCCCGCTAACAATTGTGGACTCCTTTTGCAAGTTGCGTTTTTCGTGTGAACTTCTGAACCCATTATTTTGACCACTGTGTAAACACAACCTGCAAACAATTCTGATACCATGGAAACACCAATATTGGTTATGTAATGTCTGAAAAAAAGTAATTGTTTTCATGTGGTTTTGAATTAAGTTCAAAGACTGGTTGCAATGAGGTGTTCAAAACTGGAATGCCAAATAAAAATGTGAGGTGCATCTTTTTCTAATAGAGATTTTTCTAAGACAATACAAAATAAGCTATTATAATTCAAAGTGTAAGTCAATACAAACACATTCTGTATACAACAACCTCACAAACTTCACATCACCAAATGCAATACAACAAAATGTAGTAGCAGTCGTAACATCATATTTTTTTATATAAAAGATGTATTATAAAAATGATATTATGAAATTAAATTATATTTCAATATTACACAATGTAACAAAAATTTGGTTCACTTATTTTTTTATGGTTCTTCTGTAATTCTGTGGTGCTAATTACTATATGTACTATTTATTTTCATGTGGCATCAATATTTTGGTAAATATTGAGGATTTTTAGAACTTTTATCATTAATTCTGAAACATTGGTTCAGGACAGATAAGTGTTTGTACAAATGCATGTTTTTTTTTAAAGATAAATTGCTTTTGCAAGGATTGGAACATTCTAGACGTTTCAGTAACATTCTGGAATATTCTAGCGCTTTCTGGAACATTCCAGAACATTGTGGGATAATGTACACTTCTGAGTCACTTCTGAAATTTTGGACGACTCACTTTTTGTAACTGTTTATGTTAAACTGTTGTTGTGAGCTCAGTATTATGTACCATGTCATTTTTATACATGAGTAATAACAATTAGCTTGTATAGGTTGTCAACGTATTTTTTAAGTTTTCATGAGCACTGTTAATGATACACAAAAAGTAATGAGTAAAGTAAAGATTTTCGTATTCAGCATTCATTCATTCATTCCTTTTAATTTATAAAGCACATTACAGCTGCACCTGCTGTAGACCAAAGTTCTGTACAATCATACAATACATAAAACAAAAACAAAAAACAATCCAACTGAAAAGAACACTCCTTAAAAGCTAATGACAAGAAGTAATTTTTTAACCCCAGCTTTAAAGGCGTTTATAACTGTAATCTCTCTGATCTAAGATGGCAGACTATTCCAAAACCTGATCCCCTTTCAGCTTTAAATGAGTTTAACAAAAAGTAATAAGTTCAGACACATACAGGTGCATCTCAATAAATTAGAATGTCGTGGAAAAGTTCATTTATTTCAGTAATTCAACTCAAATTGTGAAACTCGTGTATTAAATAAATTCAAAGCACACAGACTGAAGTAGTTTAAGTCTTTGGTTCTTTTAATTGTGATGATTTTGGCTCACATTTAACAAAAACCCACCAATTCACTATCTCAACAAATTAGAATATGGTGACATGCCAATCAGCTAATCAACTCAAAACACCTGCAAAGGTTTCCTGAGCCTTCAAAAATGAACTTTTCCATGACATTCTAATTTATTGAGATGCACCTGTAAGCAGGAGCCATTCCACACACTGCCTTGAACACATACAACAGAACCTTATATTTTATCCTGAAGCCCACTGGCAGCCACCTGAGAGATGTGTTGACTTTTCTTAGCACTCACAAGCAGCCTAGCCACCGCATTATGAACTAATGGCAAGTGTGAAATAATGGACTGACAGGACCCCACATACAAAACATTACAATAGTCCAGACGAGACAAAATAAAGGCATTATTAAACTTTCCTAAATCTTTAATCGACAAAATAGGTTTTAATCGAGCAAGGGACCTAATCTGGAAAAACAGCTCTTAACCACAGCATTCATTTGCTTGTCAAATTTCAGATCCGGGTCCAACACAACCCCTAGATTCCTTATTTGAACATGACAGTAGGCTGACCAAGGACCTAAATAAGTGGCAATGTCTGAGCATCCTCTGGTGGGACCAAGTCATAATCTCTGTTTTACTTCGGTTTAACTGAACCAAATTGTGAACCATCCTTTCACCTCTTCCAGACATGCCAAAAGTAAATTTGAACCACAATTCTCTATAGATTGTAAAAGGAGATAAATTTGTGTATCATTGGCATATAAATGGTAAGACATGCCATATTTTTTAAAGATTGAGCCCAGAGGCAGCATGTACAAAGAAAACAATACAGGGCCAATAACAGAACCCTGAGGAACCCCACAGGTAATAGGAGCTGTTGTTGAAACAGTCATTATACTTCACTGAGAATGTTCTATTCGCAAGATAAATATTTAATCACTTTAAAACTGTCCCACGGATCCCAACTAGATGTGATAAACGCTCTAAGAGAATCGCATGATCTAAAGGCTGCACTGAATCTTTGAATGTCAAACTTCATAAAGAACATTAAAAATAAAAGTAAAACAAAATGTTTAAATTTGTTTCACTATGTTATTCGTATTTTATTTAAACATTTATTTTTTTGTGTTATTAAAATTGATGAGACATTTAAAATATTTGCATTAAAATGTTTTAATATTTTAACAATTATTATGATATAATGTTCGGATTAAAACTGACTAGTGCTGTGCTAAACATTTTTCACTGAATCAGATGCCAATTTTTGTTATATTAAAACCCAGAGCTCTACTGTTTGTGATGCAGGCCTATAAAAGACGAAACCTGTAACTCTCTAGTAGTGTTTTGTTAAACCAGCATTGGACAAAAAGCCAAGGAAACATGGAAACATTAAATATTTTCCATTATTATGTAAATTTCAATGGATTTTACCTAATGATTATTCTAGTATCTCAAGTTAGCACATGTATAGTGACTTGCTGCATGGTAGTATGCTTTCGGATACCTCAAATATATGCGTTTTCCATTTTTCCAGATAACAGCACTTGTTTTGTCAGTAGACAAGAAGAACAAATCAATAAAATAAATACTAGAAAGGACAATGTTTCTTAGCAGTGCAGGCCAGTCTTTGGCGACACTGGTTCCCCCCTGTGAAACCTGACCTGTGTGCATTGGTCCAGAATGCTTGGTTTTATTATGGAAGGCTTCAGTGGTGCCACCTTCTTACCATTCTATTGTGTGTTCAGAGAGGGAAAGGATTATGTGGTCATGTTTAAAAAGCTGGGGAAACAACTCCCCTTTGCAAAATGCTTAAATGGTGGCCATAGAATGGGATCCTGCTTTTTTCTGCATTAAGGAACATTGGGCTTCACCCTTCAGGTTGCTCTAGTCACCTGGTGTCTTTGCCACCCAGCAGGACACGCTTTCATCTTTTGTTGTTGAGCAGGGAATGGGCGGTGTTTTGCCATGCAGCTGGTTGAGACCGCCGGTTCCCAAACCTCCCTTCTACCCCATGCAGCCAAACCAACCTCCAATAATCAGCCATCAAACATTACAGGAAAAGCTTATCAATTGTAACTGTAAATCACAAAGGCATCATTCAATATCCAGTATATAATGCTTTGATTTTATTATCTTATGCCGTATATATGCATGCATATACAGTATATATATATATATATATATATATATGTGTGTGTGTGTGTGTGTGTGTGTGTGTGTATATATAACTGGAGTAATAACTCTAATAACAGTTAGTAATAACATCACAGAAATAAATTGCATTTTAAAGTATATTAAAAAAGAAAAACATTATTTTAAACTGCAAAAAAATTTCACAATAGTACTGTTTTTAACTGTATTTTTTATCAAATAAATCCAGCCTCGGTGAGCAGAAGAGACTTCTTTCAAAAAAATTAAAAACTCTTACCAAGAGTTTATTACTTTGAACAGTAATGAAAATTTCCACCACAGCATAATTTCCATCATGCACATCGTAAATTATTGGTTATATATTGTGTTAAATAATATTTAAAAAAAATTCGTAATTTGACAAAATTAAAATTTGGAAATGACACACAAAAATATTATGTAATATTATCCTTGATATTTTCTTTGATCTTCCTCTTCAGAAAAAAAAGGTGTAGTATACCAAAACCTTTGTGGTATAGCCATATTTTTAAAAAATTTATATAAAATGTTTCAAACCACATATAAAAAACACATACTGTATGTGATATAAAACCACATATAAAAAGTTTTTATGATGGATTTTCAGAGTTTAAGATTGAATAACAAAATAAATAAAAAAATAATAATAAATAAAAAAATACAAGTGCCCAAAGTTGAACATAACAATTGTGTTTGAAATGTGTAATGACTCACGTGGCATTCATAGCACCATATCTAACGGCAACAAGCTACGGATGCAGAATGTGGGACTCTTTATTGGATAAGTGGAGTTCCTTTGTGCTTTTGAACTGCAGATAGCCCGTTGGGATCTTAATCACTGGCTTTCGGAGGTAACCAGTGTTCAGAGGCAAAGGATAAAGAAGCCGCAGCCATTCAAGGAGCTGTTGATCTAGACCTCATTGTTCTCACCACTATGGCTTGGGTAAGCAAGGTAAATAAATGGCAAACAAAGGGCGGTGCTTCACAGCAAAGCGGGCTCTGTGGGGGGTTCACGTCCTGAGACCGGGCCGAGGCCTGAGCCTCCATTATGAATTCCAGTGCCACTCGCACCTATGAGCGCTGCATGTCCCCGCTGTCCCTTGCCAGACATCGGCTGACACATGGGCTCCGGCATGGAAAACGGCACAATTAGCACTGTACTCCCCTGATAACAGAACCTGTAGGAATACAGCTCAAAAACTCCTTATCATTATCATTTAGTAATAAGAGGCTTTTATTTGAACCATATACAAAGTAGTTTTTAAGTTAAGACTTGACAAGTGGTTCACCTTTGATCAACTGGTATTAAAGGTGGGGTAAGCGATTTTTCAAAAACACTTTAGAAAACTGATTCGGGCCGAGTAGCAAAACAAACTTGTAGCCAATCAGCAGTAAGGGGCGTGTCTACTCATGGTGTGGAGGAGAGAGCGTTCAGTGCACAGGACGGACATTAGTGAGCTGAGCGACATAAAGATAGAGATGGCGGATAAAAAACAAAAGAGGAAAACGTCTGCGGAATAAAAGAAGGCTTAAGGCAATAAGACAAGAAGTAGGACCCGTGTAAATATCGGATCAGCTTTCCAGCGCTGGAGAGAACTCAAGGAGCGGAAGGCCTGTGATCGGACGCCGAGGTTGCTTTGTTTCTTCTCGATAGGTGAGTAACACTGTGTCTGCGCCGCAACAGCTAAAGTCTGTCTAGTACACTGGACGCGACAAAGCGACCGTTGAAAATCATTTGAAATTTGTGTCAATACGTCATGAATAGAACGCAGCAGCAGTTTTCTGTCGGGGATTTGACGTGTTGTGCCGCGCCGCATCCAGTGTAGACCATATAGATATGTATATATATCTATAGTGTAGACAGCATCACTGATTATAATGAGTTCTATAGTATTTTGTCGCGCCGCGCCACTCGCGTCCGGTGTAGACACGGTCTAACATTGGTTTTGCTTTGTTTCACAGAACTAATCATTGCCTGGGTTGCGTACGTATGTGTGGGGCGGAGCTATCAAAATAGGGGCGAGACCCTTTTGGGGTAGGGGCGTGTTTGTTTTGGTGATTTCAAATGTCAACATTGGCTACCAGAAATCGCTTACCCCACATTTAAGCTTATTTTTATTGGATGTATGAAACAGTTTTATTTTTGTATTATTTATATAGCCTGGTATTATAGTTTTTATTAATATTTGCTGTTAAATAAAAATGGCACTTGTTTTGATATTTTGTTACATAATGCAAAGACATTTTTGGGTATTTCTTCGATTATGGGCACTTTTGCCCTGTGGATGTTCAGGAAATAAACTCTCTTAAAACACTTTTTTACACTCTCAATTTGTCAACTAACAATGTTCAAAAGTGGACATACTGTGTATATATAGAATGCCAGTGCCAAAAATAAAAATAAATAATAATAACAAGAATAATAATTCATTTTAAAAAACTGAAAGCATAATTTCCACCACATACTTCAAATTATAAGATGTATATTGTGATTAATAACATTCTGTGAAGGAAATGACTGATGAAAAGACATATTTGTGGACTAAAATGGCTGATTCCTTTGTCTTACAATGGCTAAAGCGAAGAACTAGCATTTTATATATCCTAATTAAATAATATCTAGACACTTTTGCATAATTTGACAAAATTAACATTTGGAAATAACACAAAAACATTATGTAATATTTACCTTGATTTTTCTTCATTTTCTTCATATTTCACACATCTTATATTTCATCTCAAGCTCTTCACTGACACAGTTTTCTCCTTGATAAACAAGAACACCAACATTTGAAAACAAAACAAAAAACATTACAATTATTAGTGTTAAGTATAACAAAACTATGGTATATCTGTATTTTTATAATTGATATAAATGATTTTCACTGTTTCACAACAGTTTTTATGACTGATTTTCATAGTTTTACTAACACTTATGCAAGTATGCATTAAATTCATCAATGTAACACAGTAAAGACATTTATAATGTAACAAAATGTTTCCATTTATTTATTTATAATAATCAGAAATGTTTCTTGAGCAGCAAATCAGCATATTAGAATGATTTCTGAAGGATCATGTGACACTGAAGACTGGAGTAATGATGCTGAAAATTTTTCACAATATTACTGTTTTTAATTACTGTATTTCTGATTAAATAAATGCAACCTTGTTGAGCAGAGACTTTTAACAGTAGTGTATAACAAAAAAAAAAAAAAAACATATGCTATACTTACAAAGAAGCTAATTATATTGAAGCTATTTTTATTAGATAGGCTACAGGTTCATATGAATTGCATTCGTTTCAGGGTTTATATTTCATCAAAACTGCATTCAGCTCTTAGCAAGTTGAGGAACAAGCACAAATGGCATTAATCTAGCCTTAGGCAGCTTCTATCATATCACTCCTTCTATCATATCACCATTTAAAGAGATTATGATGCTACCTGTGGGGGTTGAGGATGTGGGTAGTATATAGTTATGAAGCCTTTATTTGTCAATTACATTATCTAACTAATGTCAGGGGACCAGGCTGTGCCATCTGGTGCTTGTGCCAGAGTGGTGAAAATCACAAATATGCCAGAAAAGAGTCATGTGACCAGAGATCAGCATATGCACTGGCATGTTTGAAGTGCAGCTAAAAATAGCTAATGATGTATGAAGACATCTGGACATATTCAGCTTGATTTACAATGTAGTTAAAGGGATAGTTCACCCAAAAATGAAAATTTGATGTTTATCTGCTTACCCCCGGGGCATCCAAGATGTAGGTGACTTTGTTTCTTCCGTAGAACACAAATTATGATTTTTAAGTCCAACCGTTGCAGTCTATCAGTCGTATAATGCATGGCAATGGTAACAAAATCTATGAGAGTAAAAAAAACATGCACAGACAAATCCAAATTAAACCCTGCGGCTCGTGACGACACATTGATGTCCTAAGACACGAAACGATCGGTTTGTGCCAGAAACCGAACGGTATTTATATCATTTTTTACCTCTAATACACCACTATGTCCAACTGTCTTTGGGCGCGTGCACGGCTTCCGGTGCGTGATGTGTGTACGCGCTCTGGCGGAAGTGATCTCTCGCGCATATACGTCACTCATTGTTTACACAGTGCACAGTCATTGTAGGTACGACGGCTAATCACAATGGGACTTACTTGCGCTTATCCGGATTGTTCAAACCGACTTAAAACTAAAAGATTACGTTCTCTCGTGCGAACTCATTCGGGAGTGGTGACTTTCCACGTATTCCCAACTTCTGAGCCTGCTCGCCTGAAGTTATGGTTGATTGCTCTTCGGCTGGATATCAACACACCCATTAACGTAAACTACGCCAGAGCGCGTACACAGCTCACGCACCGGATGCCGTGCGTGCGCCCAAAGACAGTTGGACATAGTGGTGTATTAGAGGTAAAAAATTATATAAATACTGTTCGGTTTCTGGCACAAACCGATCGTTTCGTGTCTTAGGACATCAATGTGTCGTCACGAGCCGCAGGGTTTAATTTGGATTTGTCTGTGCATGTTTTTTTTACTCTCATAGATTTTGTTACCATTGCCATGCATTATACGACTGACAGACTGCAACGGTTAAAGTTAAAAATCATCATATGTGTTCTACTGAAGAAACAAAGTCACCTACATCTTGGATGCCCTGGGGGTAAGCAGATAAACATCACATTTTCATTTTTGGGTGAACTATCCCTTTAATAAACACAGCAAGTTGTAAACATTTTAAACCATTGCAAAGATAATTTGCCAAAGTTTTAAACAAAGCTTTAAAAATCTTCAAATGCAGAAAAGAAGCTGATCATTGAAATAATGAAATAGACACAATGTCTTTAATACAAATGAAACCCCTCCACAGATGGCAAAACAGCCATTCAACATTATACAAAGCTGTCTAATTGAGAACAAACTGTCACTGATTTAGAAGTGACCATGATGAAGGGCTGAGCTCCAGTTCCTGCACGTGTGGCTGGAAACACAAGGAAATGCAGCACTATTGCTGTTTTGACATGGGCTAGTAACCAACCACCTAGCAACCACCTGGAACACCCAAGCAACCACACAACAAACCTCTCACAACACCTTAACAACCACATAATAATGCCCTGGCAACCACCAACAAGATTCTGTTTTTGAGTTTTACATGAACATAATGTCCCTAAAGTTTGAAAAATGGGTAAAAATTTGAGTTGTTATATATATGATGGTTGCATTTTATTTCGATAGTCCACATTCAGTGCTGGGTAATCTGGATTATGTAATTAGATTCAGTACTCAAAATTAGATTATATTACATTTTAAAATACTCATAATAAGACTACAGTTATTTTTTTATTGATTACATGATTACAGATTATTCACAAAATAGCAATTAATTATTCATCATTTATTGATTCTCCTTAATTCTTCTATTTCATCTTTTAAATTTTCCTTTCCAAAATATCCTATAGCTTACACATTCAGAAAGTTTCAGTTTTCTGGATATTCACACGAAGACCAGTCATTAGTCAGGTGGCTAATTACACAAAAAAGTCTCAGCCGAACCTCTTTCATGTAAAATATTCAATTGAAGTACCCCTGAAATTTTATATGAAAAGGTAATAGGTTAATAATTACTCCAAGTAATAATAATTGATGTGAACTAATGATTTTGAATAAAGACTACTAACGTTAACTTGATTTGTCTACTGCATCCACTTACGGTCCTATGTTTATTCAGCTTAATCTGTTTAGTGTAAAAACTTAAATGGTTTAAGGCAACGGATTTCCACATAATTTTCTAGTAAAGTCAACTAATTTGGGTGAAGAGTGATTTGCATGTTCACAGATCTCTGACATTGGTTAATGGTCACATGACATGCAGGTAAACAAATATTTCATCTTCTCTTTGTATTTTTACATCAATATGGTACAAGATTATTCTATTTAATTCAATGTGATATTAGAGTTTTAGACCGTTAGGTTAGTGTTATGGTTAGGGTTAGCAGAATAAGTAGACATGTAGTTGAAAACTTAAAGTCAGTAGAATGTCTGTTGGGGACTATAAAAATAAAGTGTTAGCAGATATTAAGCTGACAGTTTACTAATACTCTAATGAGAGCTAGTTGACATAGTTTCTTATCGTCAGTAGAATGTCCTAAGGTGGACTTTTAAATAAAGTGTTACCTATATGATTTATTAAATTAGGATGCATATATTTTGTACATATGATTTCAGGAACTGCTCTTTGTGTCACATGCTGTGCAACTAGTTTGATTTACATACAAACTGTCCAGCTGTACAAAAATCCACAATCAGAACTGCTCAAGACCTCAGACAGGATTCAAACCGGTCATTTGTACAAATTTGTGCAAACGTCCTCAATATCTTTTGAATTAGAGTTTAGATAAAACGAAGAAAAGAGAATAATTTGCACACATGAACTGACACAAATGCTCACTGAACCCTCCATAATAAGGGTTTGCACGGGTGACACTGGCTCCACTCATCTCACACCCTCATTTTAGCAGAGTAAAAAAATAAATAGAAAGAGCTTTGTTTGATAGAACAAAAGTCGTCTCTGGAAATTATGAAAATGCACAAAAAAGGGAGTTCCCTTGTCTTCCAATGCACCATCAATCATTCCCAACTCTCGGTGTCCATTCCAATGCAATCTATTGGCATTTAGGAGTGGAGATGTCAGTCAAAATGCCCGTTCTGTTCATCTGTCACTTTAAGAGTAATTGTCCTTTCTGTCTATTTTTGCATTCTCTTTGGCAACTTTTTAATATGCCATCTCTGAAAGAATTTAAAAAAATGAAAAGCCCACCTTGTTACACGCCATCTGCATTTGCTCCCCTACAACGTGGAATCGGCGCAAGTCCGGGGAGTTGCCATCCGCCCGCCCGCCTGCTCGCCTTTGGCCTAGTGTCACACGGCCCATTGAGAGGATTTATGCTTGTGTACTTTATTTTGTTTTGTATTAACAACGGCGCTACGCACTACCTTTATCGGCCGCGGCGCATTCTGATTATTCCTCCCTAAAGTCCTCCCATCTGTCCCCGATTCTGCAGCCCGAGCCTCTTTCAGAGGCCTGACAGGGAGTAGCGCTGGAAAAAAGTAAACTGGTAGGGGGCCCTCATTTCACACCAACCCTCGATTGTGCCCTTCCGAAGCAAAGCGCTCTTCTATAGCTTTTTGATAGGCTTTCAATCCCTGCCCCACTGACAAGGTTTTCTTTAGGAGGAGTAGGAGTTGTGGGTTTTTTTGGCTCTGGGGTAGGGGGGCTTACCGCAGAGACTTAAGGGAGAGCAGAGGTGATTTCTTCGGGTAGGGGGGCCGCCGGTGGAAAGGAAAAACTGCAGCAGATGGGGCTGATTGTGCTCTCTACGCAAATTAAGGAGAGAGACATCTGCAGCCGCAACATACTGGTGGTCCGAGGCAATTAAGGCAGGGGTGCAAGGCGAAGGAGGGGGGAGCGCAGGCCA
>NW_015551063.1:638957-642864 GCF_001515605.1 Sinocyclocheilus anshuiensis
CTACGCAAATTAAGGAGAGAGACATCTGCAGCCGCAACATACTGGTGGTCTGAGGCAATTAAGGCAGGGGTACGAGGCGAAGGGGGGAGGGGGAGAGCGCAGGACAGAGGAAAAGACAGTCCTGCCTGCCGGTGCATAGAGATGAAGTCAGGCTCACATTACAATGAGCTGGGCTACAATAGAGGGAGCCGTCCAAGTGGAGGGGGACGGGGGGTTGAAGATTAATGTACGGAGAAGCCGGCAACAACACTTTGTGCAGCCAAAATAAGAGGTGGGGCCTTCGGGGCTGAATTGAGCCCGAGTTATAAAGTGTGTCCTTTTCTGCTGTCTTCCCCATTCGAGGCCTGAGGTCATTTACAGAGGTGACAGCTTAGACGTGCACTGTTGTGGATTTAATGTGGAGCGTTTTCACCCATTTTTCTCCCCACCCGTCCCCCTTCAGCTCTGGAGAGGTGACGTGACAAAGCGGGGTCATCCCCGGGATTAGACCCCTTTAACGTTGCCTTTATTTATCGACTGGGTGCTGAGGGGGAAATTCGGGCCGAGGGAAGAATGCCGTGGTGGTGTTTACAGGCTCATCCCTCCAGGGATATATGTGTGCAACAATGCCGTCCGCATGCAGATTTGCATAACTTGGGCGTATCTAAACAGGCTCAAGTTGTTTTAAATAACTGGGGCAACTAACAGGATGCAATTGTTTTGTGGGGGACGTTTGGTCTTCAGATAACTAAAGACAAATCGTACTCCCATTAGCATGCACAAATGCCGTGATCGTGAAAAATGTGCAGGTGCTCTGATATTTTTTCAAGGTCACATATGATTAGTGAACAAATTCACTTGTTTGTTAAGGGGCAAATAAAACTCTACGCTCTACACTCAAGTTTACAAAGATTGTTTTACAAGAAAATACTATTTCATTTTTTCTACTTCAAAATTTCACGTTTAATTCAATGTGTTACTTGCTGTTTCTTTGTAATTATTTGTGAAACTAACTAGCAATATGAAAATATAAATATATCATATATATATATATATATATATAGGCTATATATATATATATATATATATAGGCTATATATATATATATATATTGTAATTCAGCTAAGAGGTCATGTCGTGATGTATTGATCTTCACACATCTTCACATGATACAAATTTGCAGGTCAGAGTTCACCAAACTTGAACTTTGGAATACAGCAAATTGTGACACTTCTTCACATGAACTTGCATTATTACCAGAATTTGCATGCATATGAATGGAAGTGAATGGAGTGAAAAGTGTCGTGTGACCACTACTTTAAACATGTTACATTTACTTCTTAAGCTGCATTACTGTTATACTGTAGGTGCATTCAGTATTGTCATCATCAAGAGTTTTGCCAATAAAAAATAGAAAGAAAAGTATATGGAAAATTATGTTTAAAATCATGTGATGATGATCTGTAGTCAGTACCCTAAAAAAGCAGTTTTAGGTCATCTCGCATATCGAGATCGCATGACCAACTAAGTAGTACTACTTACTTTATCTCATGAACACCTTATTAGACACCTTTGCTTATAGAATTCAATCATTATTTCTGACTTCCACTACTGTTTTTCTACAATGGCACTAGTGATAACTGATAACTTGTGCTTTTGCACAACGCTACATCCACTCCAGTAGGTGCCAGTATAAGTCCAAGGTGACTTTTGAGTTTCTCCGAGAGTTTCTTCTATCAAATTGTTTTAATAATCTGGCAGTTTAACAAGGAATTGTACCAACATCATAGTTGTGCAGCTTATTATTTTTGTATATTTTTTTCTGAAACCATTGTGGCAACTCTTGAAGCTCCATTATAGTGTGCGATCCAAAAACATGAGACCAAATTCAAAATCTGGGACCAAAAAAAGAGAAAGCTTTAGTATTTGAAAACGTGATCATCTGGTTTTACACAGACTTGTGGAGTTCATTCAGCTCGGACGCAGCTGTCATTAAAGCAAAAAGGATACCAACCCAATACTAAGACATTCTGAAATTCATCAAAATGTTTTAATTCAACTTTCCACTCAAACTGATATGCTAATACTATAATTTAGGTAACTTTTTACAATAAGGTTCCATTTGTTAACATTAATTAACAACTTATTTAGAAATTAGTTAACTTGATTACTATTAGTTAACATGAACTAACAATGAAAAATACTTCTAAAGCATTTATAAATCTTAATTACTCTTAATTTCAACAGTTTCTCAAGGGTGTAGAATTTAGTAGGGACACAATATGCAGCGACTACTAAATTGTCCCTAGCAATAATTTTGATCAAACAATTAAATATATGTGTATGTAACCACTGTTGTAATTTCGGCCGCATCTGAAACAGGTCATACCATTGATATCACCTGAGAAGTTCAAGTAAATACACTAGAAAACCACGTTTTCAAGGCCGTACATTTAATACATGGATGAAGTAAGAACATATGGTAGCCGAAGTGTTTAAAACATACGTGCACAGTTCAGTTGAATGATAAAGTTTACCCTCTTGATGGGTAAAATGTACAAAGCACACTGTTAGCTGAAATATCCACAAAATAAAACACGACACTGAAATAAGAGTGCGGTTTATCTGTCAATCAGATGCGTGTGAAGGTTGTGTTTTCTGTCAGAATCATCACTGGTCCAATTCATTTTAAATATCAAAATAAAATAAGACACCCAGAGCTCTGATGCTGCTGTAATGTTGTTGGTTTTAAATCATCAAAATTGTGTAATTACTGTCTGATGAATATGCTACCATAAAAAGCTCTCTTTATGAATTATAATAGCCTATGCTGGCTAGCTATAAATGTATGTTGGCTACAATAGCAATAAACTTTAGATGATATGAAACTGTGGTCAAAAGTCTATCATAAATGTAAAAACGGTGGGGAAGTTGGATGGGGAGTGCTGTTATGACCCTACCAATGTCAAAATTAAACCTTCACCCTAGCTGTTTTGTGTTCATCTGCTTCTCCCGTTTGCCCTTTTTACATTGACTATCACTCTATAGACTAATACATTCAGATATAACAATCATTTCTCAAATATTTATTACAATATATACTGATAAATTGAACATTCGCTTCAATGGTATGAGATGACTGGATAGTTTCAACTAATTTCCAACGGAACTGCAGAGGTCAAACTATTTTAAATATTGTGAATTAAGTTACAAACTCGATCACAATGCACAATGTTTCCATCTAACATGTATTTTGGGGTGCAGCTATAGTCATTTTAATGGAGTGATTTCAGCAGTAAAGCAGTTACCTCACCTGAATATGTTTGTAGCTTTGTGTTGGACGTTTACACGTGGAAAGCAGTTATCTTATGGCTTTTTTATTTGTAAACATCATACGTTTTTCGCTTATTTCAGTTAATGTCATAAAACTAGCGAGTTATGCCTGTAGTAGTACCGAGAGTGTCGCGAATACATGGCTGAAGGCACAGAAAGCGGAGGAACAAACAATCCGATTCAACTGAGTGAGTCATTAACGCTGGAAGTACTCCGATTGATTCAAACTCAACCTCGATTCACTAGCAAAAATCAGATCAAAAGATTTTCAAATTTCGACATCGCTTGTAATGATTTTAAAAAGCACGCAGTGATGAGTGTAACGGAGCTTTTCGAAACTCCGAATTAGTTAAACCATTGCGTCGCAAAATGATTCGAAGCGCTTCAATCGGATCGAGTATCTCGAATCATTTGATTCAGATCGGAACTTCGGAGTGGGTTCGTGAATCATTTCCCGAATTTAAAGGGGTCATATGATGCGATTTCAATTTTTCCTTTCTCTTTGGAGTGTTACAAGCTCTTGGTGCAGAAAGAAGATCTGTAAAGTTGCAAAGACTAAAGTCTCAAATCCAAAGAGATATTCTTTATAAAAGTT
>NW_015551063.1:642919-650468 GCF_001515605.1 Sinocyclocheilus anshuiensis
TTTTCAGACAGATGAGCTTTGTAAAAATCGACGCGTTTCAGAAAGGCGGGGCATAGAGGAGAAATAATAATGTACAGTATGTGGAAAATAATGTGTTTTTTTAACCTTAAACCGCATAAACACATTTCATTACACCAAATACACAACATAATGTTCTTTTAGCAGCATCATATGACCCCTTTAAAGATTATACGCGTCCGGAGTTCCGATCTGAAATGATTCGCGAATCAACTTTGGAGGAAAATGTTGATGGTTAAACACAATCAAAATTGTGTAATTATTGTCTGATGAATATGCTAACATAAAAAAGCTCTCTTTATGAATATGTTAGCTACTAGCTATAAATAAAGACTTTCGATGACATGAAACTGTGGTCAAATGTCTATCATAAATGCAAAAACGTTGGGGTAGTTGGATGACAAAATCAAACCTATGCCCTAGCATTTTCTAATACATTGTTAAAATCCAAAGATGTGTCTGTTAATATTATTTAATGGACCTGACATAAAATAAACCAACAATTAACAGTTGTATTTTTATTATGTAAAGTTAACAAAGATAAAGTATAAATAGTGTAAAAAATGTATTGCTCATTGTTACTTAGTTACTTAATGCATTAATTAAACAACTAAAACTAATGGGACCTTATTGTAAAGTGTTACCATAATTTGTAATGAAACATTTTAAAATAGAAGCATCAGACTTATGGACCCCATTTTGTTGTTATGATCCCTATCGCCGGAAATCAGTCCGACTGTACTCCAGGGTCATATTAAACAAGTGTTAAGGGTTTGGTTTATGACCATCCAATTCAAATCCTAATTGCCAGGCCAAAGGACAATTATAATAGCGGTTATCCGAGAGGCTCCCGCGTCTTTGAAGAAATGCTACTCAGACAAAATTCCCAATTACACCCAGTTGTCCTGGGGCTCGGAAACAGGCAGCGCGTCCTCGAGACTGAAACGAGATCCCATTCTGCGGTAAGCCTGCGGTTTCTTTTTGTAGCTTCTATCTCTCCATTGGGTCAGACACCCCAAGTGTGAGGCTTACTCCAAAAGCACTGTTAAATGGGTGTAGAGTCGCCCTTCAGATTCACACTGAAGGAGTGCTTTCAAAGACACACTAGAGGATCCTTTTGAAGAGCGAGCGGCCCGAGGTTACTCATCCATGGACTCAATTAATCCTTTCAGAGTGGGGTACTCATACACAGACAGACTCAACAAAAAGTGTTTGCTCGCAAGAGGGTGCCCAGTGCAAGAAGACCGAGCCGTGTCATCACTCGACAACTGTCCATCATCTCAACATTTGCTTTCAAAGTGATTCAACAGGCCAAAAGACAAAGAAACACTTGAAAATATGAACGATTTGATCTTCCTCGGTTGACTTATTCATGCAGATATAGACATATTAACATGATTTTTTGGTCACATGAGTATTTGATTGACAACAAATCCTCATAATCTGCTTTTTTGTACAGAAAAAGGTACAGAAGTGACACATTGGAACAAAGGATCTTCTAGACTCCAACATTGTTCGGCTTGCGGCCCGAGCAGCTTGCATACAACTTCATGATTTAGAGCTCTCTCCTCTTGTACTCGATGAAGGACTAAAACCCCGAGGATATTTTTCCTCCTGCTTTTAGAGGAGCTGATGTTTCTTATAATTGTTCACTGAAGTGAATCAGCCACCACAAAACACTGCAGCACATTGAGACCACTAGCAGAGGGCACAGGGAAGGTGACGAAATCCTCTAAGCGCTTGTTGGGGCTTGTCTTTGCTGTCCCTTCTTCCCTAGAAAAGACCCCGAATGTACAAAGCAACTCAAACAAGAGCTCCCACTCTGAGCCTGCTGAATGCTCACTGAAAAAAAAAAGCTGCTGGTACATATCTGTGCGTTCTGCCAACTGTTTGGGGAATGAGCTTGCAGCTGCATTTTTTTTTCTGTCAGATTTGGAAGTGGCAACATTAGAAAACAATGCTGGAAAAAATGGTCAAAGCTTAACATGTATAATGCGCAAATAATTCCACAAATACAACACAAAACAACAGATGTTGATTATCAACCTCAAAAGGTTTACCAACTTTGGGACATGTTTAAATATAGTTACCCTATAATATTAGAACCCTGATTTGTGATTGTGTTACTTGTGATTGTAAAATAAAATAAAATAAATTAAGCTCACTCAATAGTGGTTAGCTAGTTTGGGACCAAACGTTGGTCTGTGGTTATTGATAAAATGAGGGTCACGCTTTATTTTAAGGTCCAATTCTCACTATTAACTAACTATTAGCAACAAAATTTGCCTCACTAAATTTCTAATTTGCTGCTTATTAATAGGATCTAAAGTATGGTCATGCAGAATAAGGCATTAATATGTGCTTTATACAAACAGGCAATATGCTATAATATACATGCTAGTTAATAGTTAGAATTGGCCCTTAAAATAAAATGTTACCAAAATGAGTTACTGATATAATTTATTATCTAACATATCTATTAATTCTTGTAACAAATACATGGGATTTGTGCATCTAATGGTTAAAAAACAAAAACAAAAAAAACATAGGTCATGGAAAGTGCCTCATATATTGCCAAATCTTAGTCAAGCGTTTGATTTATAGGAACATTCAAATATCACAAAGATTGTATTTTCCATGAAATTGGTGACATTTAATTGTTAGTATTCTTATAAAAGGGTTCAGTGTCTTACAACTTCATGAAAACCCAGCTTCAGCTTTTAGCTATGCAGGAAAATGGCCTTCAAAACCTTTTTTTATGAGTCTCAGCCATTTCCCAAAAACAAAATCATATCCATATCATTTGATCAAGATTTTTTTTCATTTATCCTAAATTGAACAATTAATTGCTACAAATATAAGCGATATTTGACTGATTTGGACATAAAGAGAGAGATTATCTTTAAGGAAATGAGAGGCATCTCCTTCATGACAGCGTTACTTCAGAGGTGTCCAGTTAAAAGCATGGATAATAAGATTACTCTTAAAGTCAAATCTCCCCAGAAGACACTTCTGATTGACTGATCCTCAGCCAGGCCTACATGCTTGCTCTCATAATCCTGTTTTACTCAAACTGTTTCCTGAAGATTCAAGTCAACACCTCAACCCTATTTATATAGTAGTTCTACCCTATTATTTGACCACCAACAATCTTGATATCGATGCCTCTGCATTTATTTTTACACACAGGGATTCAGTATAACCCAATGAAGATCTCAGCGGCTAAAAACATCTAGAAAATTCAAAACACTTAAGCACACATGAATGAAATTAATCAAAATGCGAGACTTTTTATAATATAAACTATAAAAAGAATTTGTTGCATATCAAAGTATCTGATAGTGACCGAAAACATGCCATAACACTAGCAAAAACCATTTGAGCATTAAATATAACAGAATTCAAAACACTTAAGCACACATGAATTAAATTAATCAAAATGCGAGACTTTTTATAATATAAACTATAAAAAGAATTTGTTGCATATCAAAGTATTTGATAGTGACCGAAAACATGCCATAACACTAGCAAAAACCATTTGAGCATTAAATATAACAGGCAATTCTATAGGAATAATATAGCAGTAATGAATTCAGTACAGTAGTAGTGCTTCATATATGGATGATCTATTTTAAAAATGGGGTCAAAAACAACTGATATCTTATTCATTGGAGAAACAATCAAAAAAGTTATTAAAATACAAAGAACAAAAAAAAAATCAGGGTAAGAACAGATTTATTTTGTTATGACCTTTATAGAACTGTACATGCCTTTAATAAATGCCTGTAAAGAGGAGTGAGAACGCTTTAGATTGTCAGAACATCATGTGCTGTATCTATACTGCCCTCTACTGTTACAGTCAAAACTCAAGAAACTGCCTTTACCCTTCTGATAATGTTCCTTCACTGCGTCTCCAAACACTGAGAAATATGAGAATGAATCAAATGATCTATATAAATAAATTAATAAATATAATACACTGTATACATATAAAAGATCTGGTCAAAGTCCCAGGAGAAGTGAAATGCACCCATACAGTAGTCATTTAATCAGTCTGCAGTCCAGGAATATCAATGTAAATGTTTTCTCTGCTAATTATATATTACAGAATGCACATGCTTTGCTTTACTTGTATTTCTTACTGTTATACAGATAACCTAATGTTACTGAGCCAAGAAATGTGTTTAAAAAAAAAAACAGTTATGAAATGGAACTGAAATGCAATTTCATCTTTAGGTACAAATAATACAATAAAATATAATAATGATAAAAAAAAAGATTTCGTTTTTTAAATGTTGAGAGGTCGGTCAGTTATAGTGTACAAATGTCAAACAAAAGTCAACAAATGCACATGCTAAAACAGATTTACCCAATTTATACAAAACAATTCAGTGACTGCTTTGGCACAATACTTTTTTAATTATATATTACAGAATGCACATGCTTTGCTTTACTTGTATTTCTTACTGTTATACAGATAACCTAATGTTACTGAGCCAAGAAATGTGTTTAAAAAAAAAAACAGTTATGAAATGGAACTGAAATGCAATTTCATCTTTAGGTACAAATAATACAATAAAATATAATAATGATAAAAAAAAAGATTTCGTTTTTTAAATGTTGAGAGGTCGGTCAGTTATAGTGTAACAAGTCAACAAATGCACATGCTAAAACAGATTTACCCAATTTATACAAAACAATTCAGTGACTGCTTTGGCACAATACTTTTTTTATGTTAATAAAATGATCAATTTAATACTGGATTCTTACTAGCAGACACACATGGCAATTTAATAACAGCTATTATTAACCTCACCTCTAAGCTCAGGTGAGGTTCTCATGCTGCTCTTCAGACTCTGGTTTCTTGCAGAACATCGTGGAGAGTTCCTGTAACAGCAGTTCCTGTTGGGGGCTGCATGATCTGTGGGACCTGTATCTACCTGGGACGTGCAGGGAGTCCTCCTGGCCCAGAGTGTCTGTTGATTCTCCAGAGGATAAGAGAGAGTGCACTGGGTTTAACCCAACCATGCGATCCAGGGAGGCGGCCTTCCTCTGTCCGAGGCTGACGGGCCGTGCTGGCACCTCCTGTGTCTCTGCGTGAGCGCTGGACAGGAAACTAGTTTTTTTTATGTTAATAAAATTATCAATTTAATACTGGATTCTTACTAGCCAATTTCAAACAGACACACATGGCAATTTAATAACAGCTATTATTAACCTCGCCTCTAAGCTCAGGTGAGGTTCTCATGCTGCTCTTCAGACTCTGGTTTCTTGCAGAACATCGTGGAGAGTTCCTGTAACAGCAGTTCCTGTTGGGGGCTGCATGATCTGTGTGACCTGTGCCTACGTGGGACATGCAGAGAGTCTGTGGGCTCCTCCTGACCCAGAGTGTCTATTGACTCGCCTGAGGATAAGAGAGCGTGCACAGGGTTTGACCCAACCATGCGATCCAGGGAGACGGCCTTCCTCTGTCCGAGGCTGACGGGCCGTGCTGGCACCTCCTGTGTCTCTGTGTGAGCACTGGACAGGAAACTAGTTTCCAAAGATTTGAGCACCTGCAGACCGAAGTCGCCCACCTCCTCATACAAAGGCTCTGAGCTTTCAATGTGCTCCTCAAACGAGTCCTGCTGCACCTTCATGGGCTGAGTAGGAAAAACAAAAAAGACAATGGGAAGGCATACCAGGAGGTCAAAAAGATATCTGTAGTGGATTTCAAATTACAACACTTGATTGCACGGGCCGAAGTCTTTAAACCAATAACACATGACAGGCCAGTCACTATAACACAGTTCTGAAATAGTTTTGACAACGGCTGAACTTAAATGAAAACAACAGCAATGTGATGATAAGAGAACCCGATATTCAATAAATAAATCTAGTGATAATAATCATATTTACTTATCACAAATAACGTCATTTGAACCTTGATAATAATAATAATATTAATAATGATAGTAATAATTGATTATTATTGTACACTACAACTATATTGTGTTTTATTCTAATAATAATAGTTGTGGTATACAATAATAATTATTATTATTACTATTATTGTTGTTATTTTATGACATTACATTTTTATGCAACTATATGAAACAAGAATAATATAGTGAATATACTATTACATAAATCTTATAATATTACACACACTTATTATTATATTGTTGTTGTTTTATAACATTTATGTTTTTATTAACTATATTAAATCAGCCATAATATAGTGAATATACTACTGCATAAACCTTATATTACACAATAATAATAATATAGTAACATAACTGTATTGTCTGCTATTGTTATTATTATTAAATAATTAATTATCTTAATTCATTATTAACTATAAATGAGTCATAATATATTATATTGAATATACTATTATAAGAACCTTATAATAATAATTATAATTTTATACTTTACTACGTTATGTGTTTATTATTATTAATTATTATTATTGTTGTTGTAGTAGGGCATTACATTTTTTATTAACTACAAAAAATTAGCTATAGTGAATATACCATTACATTACATTTAAAATTACATACAAAATTAACAACAATAAATGTTATAAATATTGTGTAATAAATAAATACATGCATACATACTATTTGCTATTTTACAACAGCTTTGAATGTATAGCTCAACCAATCAGACCAACCTATCAAGCTATCGGTTTATAAAATACAAGCATATGAGCTTGCAAACACAAATGTGTACGTCCAAAGCAAATCAGTATCCTGAACAAAGAAAATAAAAACTACGTCTCAACCATACGGGTGTTAGGTTCCCGAACACACTGGTGACTATTATCTCGTGAAAACACCTAATCTGCTAGATACCTGATTAGATGATCTACCATTATGCAAACAAAAGAAGTATTTGTGGTTAGCGGGACATACACAGTAAGGGATTCGCCCCTCAACAATGTTCAAAACAAATGACTTCCTTTTCTGAGTTTAAACTTTTGTCTCAGTATCAGAGAGACAACAACATCAAGATAATTGCCAAATACATTGAGGACAAAAGCATGAAGCCCACAGACAATTTGCTTGCGAAAGCTTTTGGGCCGGGACACACCAGAAGCTGCAGCATTTTCCCAAAACACAAGCCAGCTCCTTGCCCTCCCTCAAGGCTACAGATGCAGAACAATGCAGTCGAAGCTTTCTTCCTCCAAATGCATCCTGTCATATCAGGAAACCCTGGTTCCCAACAGGAATGGGGGGGAAGGACTGAGGAAGTCAAAGGGAATTCCTCCATTAAGTATAGGCTCTTTTGTAAAGCACACTCCTACATTTTTGAGTGCTTTTTAGACGCAAAAGTCATTTGATACATTCCAAACCTCCTACTTTTACATTTTGACCAGCCACTGTAATTTTGACTTATGGTGTTGAAAAAATGGCAACAGAACTTGTATGCAAAGGTGTGAAACTGAACATTAAAGGAATAGTTTACCCAAAGATGAAAATTTGCTGAAAATGTACTCACCCTCAGGCCATCCAAGATGTAGATGAGTTTGTTTCTTCATCTGAACAGA
>NW_015551063.1:650664-658756 GCF_001515605.1 Sinocyclocheilus anshuiensis
AAATTTAGCATTACATCACTTGCTCACCAATGGATCCTCTGCAGTGAATGGGTGCCGTCAGAATGAGAGTCCAAAACACGAGTCTATAATCCATGATAATGCTTCCTCCAGTGAACAAGTCCATCCCTGTTTTCCTCTCACATCAAATTCCACCAAGATCTGTTTTGAACTGTTTTCGCTTGTAAACTGCGTTTATATTTCTCTCCTGATACAGACGAGACGACTTTTTCACTGGAGAACGCAATGTTATGGATAGAGGACTAGTAATGATTTGTAGTAAAAAAATTTATTACAAACACACAGCTTTTCACTTCACATTACGTTAATTGATGGACTGGAGTGGTGTGGATTACTTGTGGATTATTGTGATGTTTCTATCTGCTGTTTGGACTCTCATTCTGACGGCACCCATTCACTGCAGAGGATTCATTGGTGAGCAAATGATGTAATGCTGAATTTCTCCAAATCTGTTCACAAATTCAGCTTTGGCTTTCAGAAACCTGATAGTAGTACATTTGCCTTGATAAAGACCATCAGTTACCCCATAACAGTGACAAGATATATGCACAAATATACATTCGCGTCAGTTTGGTTGAGAGCCCAAACTAAGTTTTTCTCCCCTCACAGGCACTCTGTATAGAGCAGGAAATTACAGCTGTATCTGCTGAACAAATGAGAGGACTGCTGCACTTCTCCTTTAATCTGCCGGATGACTGTAGCTATAGACTCACAAAATGACATCAACATGCACACACATATAAAAACATGTCCACATATGCAGCTCTTAAAATCTGTTCTGATAATGAAACAAACTCATCTACATCTTGGATTGCCTGAGGGTGAGTAAATATTTAGCAAATCTTCATTTTAGGTTGAACTATTCCTTTAAAGTAATTCTTATATAAAATGCATTGGATTAATCTGCAGATAAAAAAATAATTACTTACAAAGAACATTGAGAGAGCCCTTCTCGTGTGGAGCTTTCTCTGCAAAAATACACAGACAACAAGTTAAGTCTCAAAGCAAAGAACAAGTGAGCATTACATGCACTGAACCACTAGAGGACACAATTGTGTTGTACCAGAGTCTGATTGGCAGAGAGCATGGTGGAGTTGGTATTGCTCTCCTCTCCTCTGATGGGCACTAGCGGCATGGTGCCAAACTTCTGCTTGGAAATGTCAGAGGAAGAGTGCCGTCTCATCACAGGTGGGCGCAAATCATCATTCTGAGGGAGGACGTTAATGCTAATTTACAGCTCTGAAGTGTCAATAAACTTTCAGATTTGTTCAATTTAAAATGTGCTGTACCTGTGCTTTTAGTAAATTAGTCATCCAGTCCCATAATTCAGTCTCACAGGAACAGCTGAGGTACCTGTGAGGTCAAGGAGAGTGATTATTGTTCACTATGTAGCTATAAATAGACACTTTCTATAAAGCCTGTGCAATGCATTGCAAAGTAATATATAATGCTTTTAAATGTATTCATACTTATGTCCTATAATGCACATTACTGTGGTCACACTTCAGTTTGGGGACTAATTCTCACTATTAACTAACTATTAACTATGACTTTTGCCTCAAACTCCTAATTTGCTGCTAGTTAATAGTTAGTAAGGTAGTTGTTAAGTTTAGGATTAAGGGCTATAGAATATGGTCATACAGAATAAAGCATTAATATGTGCTTTATAAGTACTAATAAACAGCCAATATGCTAGTAATATGCATGCTAATAAGCAACTAGTTAATAGTGAGAACTGGACCTTACAGTACAGTATATAACATACTGTATATATATATAGATATATATATATTAAAAAAACGTACAATTGCTGTTTATCCAGCATCACTGTTAATCCCCATCTGCAAGTAAACATGTTTGTTATTTAAAGTTATATCAAGTTCACTGATGAAAAGAAGCTTATTGTGGAACGTGCATCTCACTTTGTTGGTGGTTTTAACTTCTTTCTGATCCCCATGTAAATCTTCAAGGTTTTCAGTTGCCACTCTTTCTCAGGTTTGTTGCTCTGTGAGGTAGGAAAGATGCTTTTAGTTTTTGTTTTCAGTTCACGGTCTTCTCATTTATACAGAATCCTCTGACGTGCTGTAATGTAGAAGGTGATGATGAACAGTATACATACTTTTTTGTCCTTCATCAGGAACAATCTGTGGTCTTTAATTTGGAAAGATCGTTCCTGGAATTTGTTTCCTTGCAAGAGCTTGGGCGGCTCTTCCCGACACTTCAGCACTCCAGACTTCACCATCGCACTCTTATAGGCTGCAGCCCACAACACACAGATACAAGGTCAACAACAATACAGCTGTATCATTTTGTAAAATTTTGTAACAAAGTATACAGTTAGTGTTTTTCGTGTGACAAAATAAGGTTTCAGAGATGTATAGTAATATAGCTGTGTAGTAATAATTCAATGTGACATGCTATATTTTCTTATATTTTTTTCGAATTCTTGTATACTCTACTGTTTGGAGTTTGTTTGTTTTTTAAAGAAATTAACACTTTTATTTAGCAATGATACATTAATATGATGCATCAAAAGGTGATGGTAAAATATTTCTATTTCAAATAAATGCTGTTCTTTTGAACTATTCATCGAACAATCCTGAGAAAAAAAAAATCCACAAAAATATTAAGCAGCATGACTGATTTCAACAGCTTTCAATGTAAGAAATGTTTTTTGAGCAGCAAATCATCATATTTAGAATGATTTCTGAAGGATCATGTGACACTGAAGACTGGAGATGAAAATTCAGCTTTGATCACAGGAATAAATGACATTTTAAAGGGTTCATATAATGCTGCTTAAAAGAACATTATTTGGTGTAATGAAATGTGTTTATGTGGTTTAAGGTTCAAAAAACACATTATTTTCCACATACTGTATATTATGGTTTCTCCTCTATGCCCCGCCATTCTGAAACGCGTCGATTTTTACAAAGCTCATCAGTCTGAAAAGCGAGGTGTGCTCTGATTGGCCAGCTATCCAGTGCGTTGTGATTGGTCGAATACCTCAAGCGTGAGACGGAAATGTTACGCCCCTTACCATATTGTGATGCCATGTCCCGGCCGGAGCGACGAGACAAAAACATTAAAACCCATTATAAACGAGGCATTTGTTGCATCCAGTGGGGACATAATTACTGATTATAATGACTTATACTGTCTTTCTACGCGTTGCGTTGCATCGCTCCGCGTAAACATAAAACCATGTCTGCATTTGTGATCGGAGAAATGACACACAACATATTTTCTGAAAGTCAGTACATCTGATGAAATGAATATGCTTTCACCTGTGAAAATGTCTATAGCTTCTCCTCTAGGCACCTTCTTCACCACCAGATACGCTGAGCTGGGATTGGCCATTTTACACCACTGTAGCGCTTGTTCCAGAACCTTCTCTTTAGGGTGAAGAGGTCGCTCTGTGGAAATTACATGCTGCATTTATCTATTGTTTCTCCCGGCCTTAAAAAACATTGTTTGCCCTGCAGTGTCTGAGTAACTTCAGTAGTAACTGAAGTGAAATTGTGTTTGAATTAATTCGTTTGCGTTTTGTCTTTACCAAGCTCTCCTTCCTCGATGGCCTCAAAGGTCATCCACACGTCTTTTTCCCCTGCAGGAATATTTCTCATATACAGCACCTGATTGGTCAGCTCCTCAGCACACATTGTGGGAGACACCTGTGGGAGAGCCACACCAGAAGTTTGCACTGATGGTTTGAATCTTGTGTAACAGCAACATGAAATACAATTTGAGTTTTATGCTTTTTTTTCGCAATATTATTTTATGTATGTTAGCTTTGAGGCCATCTATATGCTAGTATACTAATAAATGTTGACATCAAATCCTGCCTAGGGATGTATATATACACACATTATTCTATACACATTTTTGTGTTTCAGTAGGAAATACAGAAAATTGCACAAATATACAGTATATATATATATATATATATATATATATATATATATATACAGTATATACACACACACAATTGAGATCAGCACACTTCTGCACCCTAAGAGAGAGGAAGAGAAACCCATGTGAGAGCTGCTATAAATGAACAAAGACCAGACGTGGCTGAACCAGATTCCGAAGGAAGACTCACCTGTAGAGATGACTGATGAGAGCTGCTAAGGTCGTTCTGTTGACCCGAGGTAACCCTCGAATCAGCTCTTTGTATCGGTCCAAACGCTGGGGCTTTTGAGGTATCTCTGCATATAGTATGAGAAATCACTGAGACTACTCAAACTAGCCAAAATCCAGTATGTTTGTTGTCAGTTATACAAAAACGTCATGTTTATGGTTGTAAAATCCATTTTTTGTTATATACATTTAATAATACATGTACAGTGTGAATCTTACTGTATTACTGTTAAACCACTTAAATTCCTCAGTAAAAATAATTGAAAAAAGTTTGCTGCTTTACCTATAAAGTTGTCTAATTTGTCTTTTTCAGGTATCTGGTTGCGTTACCAACGCAATTTTTGTACTTTCGAAAATTATGGAATTTAAACATTCATTAGCAGGACTGCCCAATTGTGACTGTGATACTGTATATATTACAGTATTTTGTTTTGTTTGTTTTTACAAAAATTATACTACCATTTCAAAAGTTTGAGGTGAGGATGCATTCAATTGATCAAAAGTAACAGTAAAGACTTTTATAATGTTACAAAAGATTTGTAAATTCAGCTTTACCATCACAGGAATAAATTACATTTAAAAATATATTCAAATAGAACATTTTAAATTCTAATAAAAATTTCACAGTATTTTTGTTTTTACTGTATTTTTGATCAAATAAATGCAGCTTTGGTGAGCATAAGAGACTTTCACATAAAAAAATAAAAAAAACTCCAAACTTTAGAATGGTAGTATATGTTCTATCAAAGCTATTGTTTGCAATCGTTAGCATGCAACAGATGCATAGACATTATGCAGAAAATAACCCACAATTTTTAATTAAACGGCATTTCAAAGAAAGTTTACTGTACTAACTGGCAGCTTCCCTCCAGAAGGGGTGGAGATCAGCCATGAATATGGGATCATCAATCTCCCGAAAGAACCTTTTCAGTACATCCGTCACGTCCTCTATGAAGTTATCTCCAATACGGAGTTTCACATTGCGGGCATCCTTACGAAACTCCTCCATCAAAAGCTTGATTCTGGACTTCGCACCATTTTTCCTGTATATACCCTCATGGCCTAGACCTGTGTAAGAGAGATCATTTGGACTGCAATGTTAATTTATTTAATAATTATTTAGGCAGGGTGGAATGTCTTCAATTCAAAGCACATGGATTTGAGAAGTCTGTCTTCTCACCATACTGAGTTATAAAGGCAATGCAGCTGTCAACGATGATGGGGATGTCATTTCTGCTGAGCTGCTGGTCTTTCAGGGTGTTCCCATTCCCTCCTGCTGCCTTCTGAATGTCTGTGTACCACAGGGAGAAATCGGTCCTGCCCATGCCCTGCAGATGCAGAGTCCTGCAGACAGAGTCATTATATTTTGATGAAAGAATAATGGGACTTTTTCTTTGTTGTAATGAAATACAATCATTTGCAATAAGAATATGGAGGTGTATTAAAGGAATAGTTCACCCAAAAATGAAAATTTGTTGAAAATGTTCTCACCTTTGGGCCAAGATGTAGATGAGAGTTTGTTTCTTCATTTGGGAAATTTAGCATTACATCACTTGCTGCAGTGAATGGGTGCCGTCAGAATGAGAGTCCAAAAAGCTGATAAAAACATCACAATAATCCACAAGTAATCCACACCACTCCAGTCCATCAGTTAACATCTTGTGAAGTGAAAAGAAACAAAACCATCAAGGTGTTTTAACTTTAACCCATAAAATATGACTTCATAATCCATATTATTGCTTCATCCAGTGAAAAAGTCCATCCCTTGTTGTCTGCTAATATGAAAATACACTGACATATTTGTTTAAAACTGTTTTCGCTTGTAAACAGTGCTTGATCTATGCATATTTCTCTCCGGATGCAGATGAGATGACTTTTTCACTGGAGAATTATGAATTATGGACTCCAGCCGGATGCAACGGTTTGAAGTTAAAAACATCTTAATGATGGATTTGTTTAACAAACACAGTATTTTGCTCCACAATTGATGGACTGGAGTGGTGTGGATTACTTGTGGATTATTGTGATGTTTTTATCAGCTGTTTGGACTCATTCTGACGGCACCCATTCACTGCAGAGGATCCACACTGGTGAGCAAATGATGGAATGCTACATTTATACAAATCTGTTCTGATGAAGAAAATAACTGCATCTTGAATGGCCTTAGGGTATTTTTTAAGCAAATTTTCATTTTTGGGAGAGCTATTCCTTTAAGAAAGTAAACAGGTTTAATTTTGGCTTAAACGTGTACATTAATAGAAGTCAAAGACCCACCTTCCTTTCTCAACAAGAACCAGGATGTCCTTCTTCTCATGGTTCTCTGTTTCCGATGCAATGCCTTGATTTTTAACCCAAGACAAAGACGGATAAGTACATAGCTCATTTATTAATCCTCGAGGGTAAACTTAGCAGCAGTATTTTCTCTGAAATATTGTATCAGTTTCACAGTGATTGAGCTAACAGACTCACTGAGCTCCTGTAGGCGTTTCAGGTTTATAATATCCTCTGCGGCTCCATCATTTCCAGGGCATATGAACAGGTTGGACTTCTGCAGAACAAAGAAGCCTTCTTTCCACTGCTGTGGGTCTAGCATGGCCTTGTAGCGCAGTACGCCCACTCGCTCGAACTCTCGCGCCAGCAGGCAGTGACAGCTGAGAGGGGTGGTGGCCTGCCAGAGATCAAAACCGAGGTGAGATCTAATGCACTGATGTGACAAGCTACATAGAGCAGAGCTTGACTGATTAATATTTACCTTCCCTATTGCTCTCGCCCAACTGTGCAACGCATCTGGAGTCTCCAAGCCAAACTGGATCAGCTTATCAGATGTTAGGTAAAGTTCAAATGTGTATCGAAATCTGAAAGGAACAACAAAGAATCATATTGTTATAATGTTATGATTAAGATACTATGACATCTCTAAATCGGGTTATGTCCTAAAGGATGTTCTGTTATGCAATGACACCCACTTGTCAATAAAGCCGCTGTTGTTGCTGGAGTCTGGCCTGCTAACTCCTAAACAGATGATGTCTTTCACATCGATCTTCATACTGGGCTCATGACATCTGTCAGACTCATAGAAGAGAATAGACTTCTCCACCGAACACCAGTACTTCTGAAAATCTGCTGAATAAATAAAATCAAACAGGTAATTAAAAAAAACAACAATAAAACAAAACTGCTGTTTCGTATCAGATGTCAGTATAAAGTTCAAGACCACTGATGTTTTGAACTGAGCGGTAATCAGATGGTCATGTTTTACACTCGTCTGAATGTACCGTTTTACAGTCTCTTATGCTCACCAAGGCTGCATTTATTTGGTAAAAATAAATACAGTAAAAACAGTAATATTGTGGAATATTATTACAATTTAAAATAACTGTTTTCTATTTGAATATATTTTAAAACGTCATTTATTCCTGTGATCAAAGCTGAATTTTCAGCATCATTACTCCAGTCCTCAGTGTCACATGATCCTCCAGAAATTATTCTAATAACCTGATTTACTGCTCAAGAAACATTTCTGATTATTATCAATGTTGAAAACATTTGCTTAATATTTTTGTGGAAACCATGATACATTTTGTCAGGATTCTTTGATGAATAGAACGTTTAAAGAACAGCATTTATTTGAAATAGAAATCTTTTTATAACATTATAAAAGTTTTTATTGTCACCTTTGATCAACTGAATGCATTTTTGTTTAATTAAATAGAAATTTCTATAAAAAATCTTACTGAACCCAAACTTTTGAATGCATTTTAATTTTGTAACGATTTTTAGGTAAAAATACCTAATTCATTTAATACTTGCACAATTTGATGAGCAGTTAATTTTAAAAGTAATGCATTACAGGTGCATCTCAATAAATTAGAATGTCGTGGAAAAGTTCATTTATTTCAGTAATTCAACTCAAATTGTGAAACTCGTGTATTAA
>NW_015551063.1:658778-680833 GCF_001515605.1 Sinocyclocheilus anshuiensis
CTTCCACACTTTTTCCTTCCACTCAACTTTCTGTTAACATGCTTGGATACAGCACTCTGTGAACAGCCAGCTTCTTTGGCAATGAATGTTTGTGGCTTACCCTCCTTGTGAAGGGTGTCAATGATTGTCTTCTGGACAACTGTCAGATCAGCAGTCTTCCCCATGATTGTGTAGCCTAGTGAACCAAACTGAGAGACCATTTTGAAGGCTCAGGAATTGCTTATTTGTTTTTTAATAACGAAAAATGCAAAAGTTACATTTTTGGCAACTGTAAAAGCCCTTTTACACCAAAAGCGAAATGAATACGCCTCGGTATAAAGGAAATATCTCTGCACCTCACTTCCAATTTCTCTCAACTTGGGGACAGAGGAGATGTCAGTGAATAAATTAGAAAACAAAGTAACTTGTGTTTTGTTCATTTAATTTGCTTAATTTAAAAGTAGTGTGTTACTTTACTAGTTACTTGGAAAAGTAATCTGATTACATAACTTGCATTACTTGTAATGCGTTACTCCCAACACTGCTGATGAGTATGAAGTAGTTACATGGTACTGAATAGCTTTATTTTTACTGAAGAGGTACATTCTGCTCCCAAATCACTGCCTAGGCTTGTTTATGGCACATAGTCGCCTACCGTCTCTGGTTCTGTGGGATAATGTCCCTTTGTTCAAGGAGCTTGACTTGTAGAGGTAGCCGGAGTACAGGATGGACTGCATGATCTCATCATAGACACAGGAATCTGAATCCAGAAAATGACAGTAAGATACTTCACACCTCTTGTATTTCACTCAAGGATGACATATATTACAATTTCCAGCATAGTATGTAATTGATGTTGTAGTACAGAGAAACACAGAGTGTAGCAAAAACATACATAAAAAACATTATTCACCATGTTTAAGATGTTGAATTTTAAGGGAACTGTGATTGAGTTTATTTTTCCCAGTTCCGACATGGTGCCTATCAAATTAAATCTTCAACTTTAAGAAACATGGCTGCAGTGAAGTACTGGAATGGACTCTATCATACCTGCTGACTGTGTGTATGAGTAATGCGGGGATGCGCGCTTATCATTTCCATTAGTGTCAGCGAGTCGCGCGGCCTCAGCCTCCGCAAAAATCTGAGTGACCGTTTTCAGTAGGTTCTGCTCAGTCACAGCGGTGCACAGCGCCTGCAGGGTGACCACACACACACAAACGTATACACACTTCAACAAATGCACTGCTAATAGCATATTTAGCCAACGGACATTCAAATCTTCTTCCAAAAGTCCTTCTATTCATTGCAGTCCTTTTATTATCATTCTTAATTATTTTCAATTCACAACAAAGCCATCCGCTTATTCGGGGGTTCATAGGTAGCCTGGATACACAAATGATAGCCTTGGTAAAGTCCTGAGAAAGAATAATACACACTAATCTTGGCTTGACCGCTGGCATAATACTTAGATGGCTCTAGCTATATTAAGACAGGATGTCCTCACTGCCCCAGTAAAAGTTTTCTTTTGAAGCAAAGCTATTACAGGGAGAAATGTCCGCTGCAATAGTGCACCGCACTTCTCATTTGAGGAAGTATTCAGGGTATTTCAAAATGAAGTGTGTTGCAGAAGAGGAAAGGGAAATGCATTTATTGTGCAAAAATGCTGAAGTTATGTGGCTCTGAAGATAACTGAGAGCAATATTACCTCATAATTATCTAGGCAAAATCCCTATATACATCTGCACAAGGTTTACACGAAGGCTTCAGTCAAGAATATAAAGTTTCCATATTTTTTGAACAATGAATTCCCTTGACTTTTCCATGGCCTTTCATTACTACTGAGCATTACTGAGAATAACTTATATTTACCATACCCATGACTTTAAGATTTTAGTTACATTAAATAATAATATTTATTAGTAGTAGTAGTAGTTGTAATAGTAGTAGTAGTAGTAATATTAATATTATTATTCCATTTTTAGATTATTATTATTATTATATTTATTTTGTAGTGTGCATTTAAAAACAAAATAATAATAGTAATAATAATAACAATAATAGTAATACTAATTACAATAATAATAGCTATTATTATTATTAATAACTTATTTATTCTTTCTTTTATTATGCATTTAAAACTAATAACAGTAATAGTAGCAATAATAACAATAATATTGGCAATTATATATATATATATATACACACATACATACACACATGCACTGAGGGCAGATTAAATTGTATTTGTATTAATTGTATTATTTTACTTCCATACATTTTCCAGGCCTGAAAACTCAATTTTAAAATTCCCTGATATTTGGGGTTTTTTAAACTGAGGTTTAAAATTAAACAGTGAAATTAAAACAAAATCTGAGGTTAAAGGAGCCATGCTCAACACTTCTGAAGCATTTATTTTGTATTTACTACTGTATTTTGAAGACTATAAATAATCTTAAATAATTCATGAATAATCTTAATCATTTTAATGACTGGTAAACAAGTTATCATTGGTTTGCATGATCTGTCTCCTGTGGGTGTAAATGGCTTATCCATTACCTTAAGAAGTTCCTCTTGAGTGCTAAAACTGGGATGAGGGTGGCGATATCTGCCTTCTCTGTATTTGTGGGTGATAAACTCTTTCCGCTGCTCTGGGGAGGCGTCACAGTCCAGCTCCTCAGTCACAGGAAGTCTGGCTGCCCAAAATTCATTGGCTCTATCATTGCCAAGCATTATGAAGAGCTAGAACACACAGAGATAAGGCCTAATTTGTAAAAGACCTTGTGATGAAATCACAGGGGATATCAGGAATCCTGATAACTGGAATACAAGGATCTTTTCAAAGAAAGACCTGTAAAAAAAAAAAAACCCACGGCAAACCCTACCTGGACGATCTCATTGCTCCACACGCTGGTGTCTAGTTTCAGACTCTGCACTTTCGACACCATTGTGCCGAGACCTCGATGCTGGCCTGCAGGCAGACAGAACAAAAGAGGCACCACATCACTCTCCACGCACCATTTATTCTGTTTGTCCCACTAAGACTTCCTGATACGGTGCCTCTGAGCCACTTTTATCTGTAGTGTACGGCACAAGAGGACCTCACATGAACTCTCAAATGAGCTTAGAAACTCTTAGCACCATCTGTATCAACCAAGACTCCACACCGCCATTACCCTTGCAAGCTAGTGACTATTTGGAAAAGGGAAAACCTCTCACACCAAACTGTTTTGACGAATTTCTGGTCTAATTCACAATTTTAAATGATAAAAGTCATCGAGCTGATAAGTCACCGCCACACACCTGCGCAGTTCTTGCAGATGACCACACAGAGATTGATGGATGCCCAGTCCGGATTGATGGCTTTGCAGTCTGCGCAGATCTTGTTGGACCTGTTGGACCAGATCTTCTCCGCCACCTCATAATCAGATAGTGTTTCCGCTATAGATTCCTGCAGGGCCTCCATCCAGTCCCTCTTCTCTCGCTCCGACTCTGCCGTAAAGCTGCAAGGATGCACACAACCCTCTTAATGCTATGCCATCATGGATCCTATTAACTGTCTCTAGTCTGGCATGGTTACTTTGTGGGAATACCTCTGTATGACTTCTCTACTTTCTTTAAGTGTGTGGTTAAATTTAAATGATGAAATTGACTTTATTTCAATAACGTCTATATGTGTGTGTGTGTGTGTGTGTGTGTGTGTGTGTTACAAAATATACACTAGCGTTCAAAAGTTTGGGTTCTGTAATGTTTTTTTCCCCCAATAAATTAGTACTTTTATTCAGCAAGGACACATTAAATTGATCAAAAAATGACAGTAAAGACATTCATAATGTTACAAAAGATTTCCATTTCAAATAAATGCTGTTCTTTTGAACTTTCTGTTCATCAAAGAATGCTGATAAAAGTGTATCAGGGTTGCCACAAAAATACTAAGCTGCACAGCTGTTTTCAACATTGACAACAATAAGAAATGTTTTCTTGAGCAGCAGTAATAGCTGCAGAAAATTTTGCTTAGCCATCACAGGAATTTATTCAATTTTTAGAAAGCAGTCATTTTGAATTGTAATAATCATTTCACAATATTAATGTTTTACTCAATTTTTTGATCAATTAAATCGGCATAAGAGATTTTTTTTTTTTTAATCTGACCCCAACCTTTTAAAAGGTAGCATATAAAAAAATATTTAACCATAATTACAATTTTTCTTTTAAAATACAGATGTATATATTAAATATTATTATGTATTATATATTTATAAAGGTACGAAAATGTTACTTTCATTTTTTTTTTTTATCAGCATATTTGTCTAGTTTTCCATAAATTGTCCTTAAATCAATTTATACAATTTACTTGAGAATTAAAGTTGTGTACGATAATAGGACTTGTTTTTAAAGAATATGCCTTACTGGCCAATTAATTTTTCTTGATTTAAACTAAGGGGTATGAAAAATAAACTCAGCTCAAGACATATTTTTAAATGGAAAATCGACAAATCACTGAGTTTTTGCAGAGTTGGAAATGACTTAAAAGGGTACACACGTACAAGCTACTTAACAGAAGCATAGCATGACTTGAACTGTTTACCTGAAGGTTTTATAAGGTGTAATGAGATCAAAGCTCTTGCCCTTCCCATCACGAATTGTAGCACCTCTGGCCTCAATTACAGTAATTCCAATTCCATTTTTAAAGCACTGCAGAACACATATCACAAAGGGTCAGCCTTAAACTAAGAGTTAAAGCTCCATGACGCAAATAATTTAAGGCTATTTTTGAATGAATTGCACATATGCTATAGGAAGTTCAAAAAACTCAAATTGCATCACACTGAGAGAAGAAAGAGGCAAAGTAAATCATTGGTACTAAATCTAGAGTAGTATGGCTATAATGTGATTAACTAATCACCTGTTCACTCTTGTACAACCAGATCTGCTCCATTATAATGGCTGTGTAGATCTTAGACTTGGTTCCTTTGAGCTCCAGGAAGCCGATCTTCTGGCAGTGATTGCCGGGGCCAAAACGTGGGCGGCCGAAAACCAGCTGTTCTTTGACCCGCTCCTGCAACGTGCTGCACCATTTGCTCCTCTGAACTACGAAAAGAAGTAAAGCGAGATCATAAGGTTTCTTTTGGACCTAGTAAAATTTTAAATAAGAAGGTAAAACACTTTTCTAAACATTATTTTGGAATATTGTGCCATAATAAATGCTTTTAGATGGCAGGTTATGTCAATGCTATATTATCTGCCATGAAAAATATATATTTGCCAACATATTGAGATTTTTAGTCATGGGTTTCAATTCCCAGGGAATGCATGAACTTATAACCTGAATGCAATGTAAAGTCGCTTTTAAGCGTCAAATGCATAAGAGTTATCTGCTAAAAATGCTGTGCTTACCATCATTATCAGCTCGGAAGACAAATGTCCTGTGACTTGTGACAACCTCAAATTTATTGTCTTTGGCTACGCGGGCCATCTGTATGGCAGCTAAGGGAATCACACCTTTGGGATAAGCATCCTGGGAAAAATAGACCATTTGTGTTAGGAATAACAGTGTTCCAACTTATGTGACGTCTGCAGGAAAACACAAGGGAATGTAAGAATTGTTTGGATTCTGAAGGTCTTCAGGCAGCCTGAAGTGCTTAAGTGGGTCATATATATCATGATGAATCAGTCGATTGTACTATGAAAACACGCTGCACTGTAACTTTGGGAAAACAAACATCCTGCCCAGCCCAAAAATATCATTTATTGAAACTAACTTGCAAACCTTAAATGACTAAATAGTGTAACATAACATTTCCCAGACCAGCTGTGCTGAAAGGTTCAACGCACACATGAATTTGGCTGTCGATCAGCACCAACTATTGCTTGTGCAATTTTCATTCAGCCCAATGAATATTGGTTTCGCTCTTTGCGTGAATAGACCATTCATCAAAGATTTATTAAGATTTCTTGTATTGCATTTGGTGTGAAAGGGGCTTTACACGTCAACAGCTTCTATTCAGTGTTGTTCACCTGTTTAACACACTATTCATTGATCACAATATGGCAGGGCCGGTTAAAAATTACATTCAACAGTACACCTCTGCCCACACATGCAAAGATGGGATTTATGTCAAAGCAATTCAGAGAGAGAGTGGAAAAACTGCACTAGCATTCAAAAGTTTGGGGTCAATTACATTATTTTTTTTAAATAAATTAATATTCTTATTCAGCAAAGATGCATTACATTGTTCAAAAGTGACAGTAAAAACATTTAAATTATTACAAAAGATTTCTCTTTTAAATAAATGCTGTTCTTTTGGACTTTTCAAAAAAGTATCACAGTTTGCACAAAAACATTAAGCAACACAATGGTATTATTGATAATATTGAGAAATGTTTCTTGAGCAGCAAATCAGCATATTATACTGATTTCTGAAGGATCATGTGACACTGACAATGTAGCCTTGGTGAGCATAAGAGAATTCTTTCAAAAATTTTTATTGACCCCAAACTTTTGATGATATGATATGAAATGAGTGATAAATGCATGATATGATCCATTCAATCATAAAACATCAGGATGTTTGTTTGGAGTTGTTCACATGCAATCATACCTTTTCACTAGCATAGTACATCAAGTTCCTCCCATCAAACTTCACATATCGTTTCTGGAACACGTAGTTTCTATAACAGAGGAACAAAGATGACATCAGAGAGAAACAACTACACTACAAAGGTCACATTTAATATAGTGCTGTCTGAAATTATTCAAGGAGGAAATGAATCTAGACACTGGAAGGTGTCAAGCAGAGGACAGGAACAAACAGCAGGAGACACAACATGTGAAGTAATGACAAACCGGCCGGAGAGGAGAGACAGGGAGCAGAAACAGCCATTGAGGAGCATGCAGGAGACGCAGAGATGAGAGGAGAGCAGCAGCAGCCCCGACGGGGCGTACCCTTGAGGAGAAAGCTTGTCCAGCCAGCCGCTGAGGATGGGTGCCGCCCGCTCGGACAGCGAGGTGAAGCTGGCGTAGGGGGAGATGATGTGGTCCTCGTCTGAGAACGAATGAGAGGCCGGGGACGGTTCACCCACAGTGCAGTAGCCTGGAGAATCAAGACGCTTGAGCCAAGAGTGATTGTGCTGCCTGTGGGAGGAGGAAGTTAAAAATATAAACTGTACAGTAATATTACTACTTGAAAAAAATCAGTTTTATGTAGGCCTGTCGCAATAATCAATATATCGACTTATCGCACAATATATGTACATGACCTCAATAATTTTTGGTGACGCAATATATATTGCCCATTATATTTACATAAAAATTCATGTCACCATGTATTTTGCATTCCACTTTCGCCAGTGTCTTTTGCAACTTCTCAAACATAATGTGGTGTAGTTGGTGCTAGTTCAGATTTTAAAAATGCTTCTACAAAAAAGTTTCATCTGCAGATATGGTCTTGTTTAGGGATCTGTGCCTTTGTGCATACGGACATCTGACTGCTAAGTAGTGATTGTGTTTTTCAGCAATAGTGTGCACCCTTAATTTACAGAGAAAAGAAGGTCAGGGAAAAATCTGTAGATGGAAACATCTCCATACAAGTTCTTTGGGGATTTTCTCTTTTTTTTCTACTTGTTACTTTGCACTTTTTGTTAGAAAATGTTTATTTACTATTTATTCAAGTTTTTTAAAGAATCTAATATTTTGATACTTAATTTCCATGATCTAAATATTCTTAAGAATTCAAAGTTTGTTGTCATTTGAAAGTGTGTTGGCCTTCTTGTATTATTTTGCTTTTATATTACGATTATATATTCAGTGGCCTAAAATGGTTTTAAAATGACAATAATATTGTTTATCGCAATTATTTCTGGGGCAGTATATTGCACAACAAAACGTTGTTATCGTGACAGGCCTAGTTTTATGTTCCAGTAAAAAGATGGAAACCTCCTGAAAACAAGCTAAATAATAAGAAGCAAAAATGCATTTTTAAGTAAGTTTTGTAACCTTTTTCTTAACCCACTAACAAATTGGGGTATTTTTTCTTGTATTAAGCATCAACAAAAATTTTGTAAGATTTACACTAAAAACAGAGCAAAATTGTCAGTGGTAAAAAAGACAAGTTATTGTAAAAATATAATAATATAATATAATGAATATAATACAATATAACATGACATAATTAAGCCAAATGAACAGTTCAAGAAATATTTTCTAAAAATTAAAAATATTATTATTATTATATGGAAAGATATAGATCACAGTGGATGAAACAATGTCTTCTGAAGTGAAACAATAGGTGTGTGAGAGAAAAATACAAACATTTCAAAATACTGACATTTTACAGAGTTCACGCTTGGTATAAACATCAGAAAGTGCTTCTACATCACATCTTGCGTAAGCTTCAGGAAGTGCTTGCATCACACTTCACAACGTGCTGCTGTTCACGAAGCTATCGTGAAACTGTGTATGACAACTGGCCGGAAGCGACAGTTTATTGTTTAAAAAGTTTAAAATATTAGTGTAATCCATAAGACTGGGGTTGTATGGATTACTATCGTGTTCATTTTGCATGGATTTTGAGGTGTCAGCTTTGAGGGTTTAATCCACTTGCATTATATATCTGCCAATCTAGAGATGGAGTGTTTTTTAGGGTGACCATACGTGCTTTTTACAACATTGGTTTTGGCTTTGTTTTCCTGTTTTCATACTTGCTGAAGGTAATGATCGAAAAGTAGATTGACCAATAACATGCAGGCATTGTGAATCATCCACCAATCGTGGCGCGTGAGAAGGTGGGATCTACAGAGAACAGTCAAAGTGATGCTTACATAATAGGTATGTTCGCCTTGAAGTGGCGCTGTGCAGACCGATCGGTGTACGACATCAAAGTACCGCGAGAGCGATCCGAAAGCATAAGGAGCCGTCTGCTCTCTATAGCTCTCACGGTACTTTAATGTCAAACACTGATCGGTATGCGCAGCACTGCTTTTAGTCAAAAGCAATTATGAAAACAGGAAAACAAAGCCAAAACCTGGATATTTTAGGCAAAAGAGCACGTATGGTCACCCTATTTTCTAAAAATCTTAATTTGTGCTCATCTGAGCTCAGAAAGTCACATACATCTGGGATGCCGTGAGGGCGAGTGAATGATGAGAGAATTTTCATTTTTTTGTGAAGTATCCCTTTAAGACATTAATGCTCTTTTTTTATATAAAAATATCCATCCTTGCCTCACAGATGCAGACACTTACATTGGAAGCTCTAGACTCACACATTCTATGAGGCTGGAAGACACTAGAGCTCAACCAAGTAAACACACTAACTCTTTACTCCATTGTTTTAGGTGTCACTTTGTGATTAACAGCTGGATATAACTCTGCGGGCAAACCAAACATTCGGCTGGATTTTGTTAAAGCGGTCAAGTTGAACACTAATGGAAATACTTGGACTTACCCATGTTCTCTTTTTTTATCTTCATTATTTGTTGTCTTTTCCTCACTTTTGGTCCTCTCAACCTAAAAACATTCAACCATAAATAAATTGCACCTATTAGAGTACACTTGGAGTAAGTGAGACCAAACTTTATTTTAGAGAGAATTTTTACTTTAAGTGTCTTACCTCTGAATGTTGATAGTGTCGCCTGCTGTGGAAAACAGTTTCACAGTACGGGTTGATCATTTCATCTTCATCCTCAGCAGATACTATGTCGGTTGAACAGAAAATTGCAACATAACAAAAATTCATAAGATAAAATTAAATATTAAGTGCTAAACATCCAACTCAAGTGTTCTTTAGCGATATGACAGCATGGCATGTAAAGCACACTAAAGCCAACCTGTTTAATGAAATCTTCCTACCCAGCGTAGCTCTCAAACCATAACATAAAAAGGCAAATATGCACAAGTGAGATGGTAGATTGATGATGGATGGCAAGTTTTTAGCACATTTCACTATTGTTCAAAACTTGAGGTTCAAAACTGACCAATGCTGCATTTATAGAAAGTACAGTAAAATGAGTAGTTTTGTGAAATATTATTTGAATTTATTGTAAAATGTCTTTTATTCCTGTGATGCAAAGCTGAATTTTCAGCATCATTACTCTTCAGAAATCATTGTAATATGGTGATTTCCTATCATTATCAATGTTGAAAACAGTTGCACTGCTAAAATTTGTGTAAATCGTGATACGTTTTTTTTTCAAGATTCGTTGATGAATAGAAATTTCAAAAGAACAGCATTTATTTGAAACATTATAAATGTCTTTACTGACAATTTTGATCAATTTAATGCATCCTTGCTGAATAAAAATATTAATTTATTCAATTAATTAATCAAAAGAAAAAAATTGTACTGACCCCAAACTTTTGAACGGTAGTGAATACAGTATATATACCCTTTCGTTTCTCTTATTGTACAGTTTCGTTGTACAGAAAATTGTACATTATTCATTCAATGGAAGAAAGAAAGTCATAAATATTAGTAAATAACAACATTTTCCACAACAAAGTTTGAAATAAGTGGTGGTAATAAACCTACCAGACGTTCTTTTAGGTGTTTCAGTTGAGTTGGACTTTTCTAAAGTGCTATAGGAGGAGAAACTTCAGTTAGTTGTATGGGGATAAACAAAACTTTGTCATAGTCGTAAGAACCACAATACAGCAGAATGACAAGAGTTTACCTATGATTTTCAGTGGATGGGCTGACCTCCTGGCGTGGAGGGGGAATGGGTACAGAGCGACTCCAAAACACACGTGGAGTGCCTGGTAAAGTGCCACAGTAGATTTCATTGGAGACCATCTCTAGCCCTGAGCAGGGTGGACTTGGAGGTGAACCAGGTGTGTTAGTGAAGGGAGAGCACTGATAACTCGAGGGGGAGTCAGGAGGGGTGCAGAGGGGTGGGGTGCTCAGACGCTCCTGCTCCGACATTCTCCTGAATGTGGATGGGGGGATTCCTCGATTTAACCTGGGGGGCACTGGAGGTAACGGATCACTAGTCTCTAGGAATGAAGTGGTATTACTCAAAGCTGGTTCACAATGGCCCTTTTTTGATTCAGTAGATGTTTCAACAGTGTCTGTACTGGAGGATAAACCTTCTGCAACTTTTAAAAGTGAGTCCTGAGATGACTTTTGGCGAGGTTGCGCTTCATGTTGTGTTGGTAAAGAAATTTTCTCTGCTCTCAGTCTGTGGAAGACAGTTCTTGGTTTTGGTACTGGCTTTACGACACTGGTGCTACGCTCTGAGAACGAGCGCTTCACTTGTGCACAAAGATTCGGGGCCGAGCTGTTACGTAAGGCTTCTAAGGAGATGCCAGGACGTCTTGAAGGAGAATGAGGCTGCGCTTTGACAGGGGTCACCTCGTGAATAGCAGAGTCTGAATTACAGCGATCTAGCGAGGGCTGTTGACAGATCAGCTGAATGTGCTCGACTAGTTTGAGGATACGCTTCCTGTGGCCGGTGGCAGTGACTCCCACCCTGTTCAGAGCTACATTGTCCACATGACAGAAGTCTCGGGCGAGGAGAAAGCCTGCCTGACGGAAGTGGTCCAGATACCTCTCGAGGTGGATGGAAGCCAACAGGTCCTCTGCATCTGAGCATGGACCGATTGTTGCCATAGTGTGCATGGGTGCTCATTCGGCTGCATGCAAAACAGCAGCAATTCCAGCCAAGAGTAGAAGACGACACCAGTCCTTCATCTGAGAAAACAAGCAAAGAAAATAGGTTTCATTGCAATAAAGAGACCTCTTTAAAGGGATAATTCACCCAAAAATGAAAATTCTGTCATCATTTACATCAAATCTACTTCTATAGAATTTTTTCCCATACTATGGAGGTCAATGGCTACCGTCAACTGTTTGGTTACCAATATTATTCAAAATACCTTATTATTTTGTGTTCAACAGAAGAAAGAAACTCATATAGGTTTGTGTGAACTATCACTTTAATCCACCAATAATTTGATCTACCATCAGTGCAGTAAATAAATAATATGTAAAACACACTATATTATACAAACAAAGACTAATAGAAGTATGTAAAAACACACAGTTAGAAACAATGAACAGTCATCTGAAGTTGCTTCAATACAAATGGTTAATGTGGACTTCCATAACTCCAACTGTATTGCATAAATATAATGAAAATGTCCATGATATTCATTTAAGATGTTGTAAATTTAAAGGCATGCTATATCATACCATATGAGAGTGTAAAGAAGTTAAACACTTTTGGAAAGATGTGAAAGAATTAATTCCTTGATGTTAACATTTCACTGTGACTTTTACTTTTTTATTTCATTTATAAGGAGATCCATTTAAAAAAGTAGAAAATGTATATTTCTAAACATATATCCTGCAAGTAAAACAGCTTATTACTTTAAATTGAAAATGTATTTGTGCACCAAATATATGACTTTGCCTGAATGAAATGGTTACAAATATGTCAATGGAAAAGAAAACTTATATTTTAAGGGACACGGAAGATCTTTGATGGTATTTAGGGACCATTCAAACTGTTCTTAATAAATGGTGATGCTAGTGAGGTGCTAACAGAAAACTAAGAATAGAGGTGGTAATGAATATTAATGTATGGAGATGTTTTATTTGTGTGTTTTGTTTTCTTGTTCCTGTTCTTTGTTATATGCAAATGCATGTGTACATGTGCACAGTTAAAATTTAAGAAAAAATGATGGAGAAGGAATAATAAAGGTTAGACTGGATTTTTACATAATAAAAATAATAAACAATAATAATGTCTCAATTTTCGCTTGTGGCTTTTTTATGTGTTGTACAATTAGCAATAAAAAACAACATCAACAACAACAATAATAATAATAACAATAATAAATTATTTTATTAATATTATTAGTTATTTATTTCATTATACATTTTAATATTCATAATAATAATTTTATTTATTTATTTATTTATTTATTAAATTATTATACTAGAATTGTGCCTAAATGCTAAGACAAATCTTACAAAAATAGTAATGTCCACCTCTAAATTTGACAAACAAAAGACATGGCTGATAGTTGCAGGGAGGTTAAAACCAGTTAAACTCTGCGGACCCGGATACGGGTCCAAAATGACGTTAAAAATGTTTATGACAGCGAGCATTTTTCAGCTGAGACTGAATCACCCTAACATTTGCAGATGATGGCATGACCCCATTCATGACTCTTAAAACCACCGAATTGGAACAAAACAGTCATTGAGCGAACAAAAACAAATCTTTGTACCATCTGAAAATGAGCATTCAGAGTGGACACAAATGGGAATATTACAGTGTCACAAATCATCATAAGCTGTAACGGAGTACATGCAAGGAATGCCAATACGGTCATATTTATTCTGACTATTTTTAGAAGCCTCTGTTCATTGAAGGAAAGCTGTTGAAAACATGAGGGAACTATAGCCGAGAAAAAAGACTCCACTAGGGTGGGCCTGGGAGAAAAAACACATGGGTGGGGCAAAGCTTTTGGCGGGGATGGCATAACTTTGGGAGCGACCCAGTGCGAACGCTTTCTATAAACATTCCTGACACTTTCCTGACTGCGTGTCCAAAAGACCGACAGCACTTGAGAACAGTGGCCAAAGAGAAATCTCAAGGCTACGAGTGGCATACAGCCAAACCCAGGAACAGAGAGCCGCTAGATTCCAGACCTCCAGGAGGGGCGGAGCCTGACAGGTGGGAGTGATGATTGGATAAACGCTCATCACAGGGTGTACATCTCAAACCCACAAAGGATGCACAGTGTTCTCTCTCAAGGACATCTCAAATTGGAGGTAATGAGCACACTTTCTATTTGTGGCAGAGATCACAATCGCTCCACTGCAATTATGAATCGCAATAAAAAGTCAGAAATGTGTTAAAATATCAACAGGGTCTGTTTCACTCAACAACACTGAGTCTGCGTAGAAAAGCAGACATTAGAAGGCCGTTAAAAAAGGTTGATGAGTCATATCCTCGTCTTCCTTTGTCTGGACTCTGGATGCTAACCTTTGGCTCGGCCACTCTGATTCACCGGATCCCACGGTGAGGGGGGAGGCAGGAAGCTTGTGAGGCGGACTGATAAAGTGTGACCTGAGGAAAAGGAGAGAAACGGGTCCAGGTGTTGTCTTTTTCCCCCTAGCAGCAATGCAGAAAAACTCCCTTCAGCAAGACTGTCATCGTGAAGCCAAACAAGCCAACCAGTGGCAAAACATCTGCAATGAATTCAGCCTGAAGCCCTTAATCTACAGACTCCATTCAGATTTGCTCTGTATATAATTTCAGTATTGAGTATGCTGCCTGTTTTTGCTTTTTGTAAATGTTTACATTTTGAATTAAAGGGGTCATATGATGCGAGTTCCATTTTTCCTTTCTCTTAGCAGTGTTACAAGCTCTTGGTGCATAAAGAAAATCTGTAAAGTTGCAAAGATTAAAGTCTCAAATCCAAAGAGATATTCTTTATAAAAGTTAAGAGTCAACCGGGTCGTCACATGTGGTTGCCGCAAGCCCTCCGGCTGCTCCTTCGTCAAATCCGACGGCCGCGCCGTTCTCAAGCCCGACAGCCGCCGCTCACTCTAGCCCGCCGTGTGTGATGCTGTGTTTCGTTGTGAAAGCGAAACTACTTTGTTTTCGTGTTTTTTTAACCTTAAACCACATAAACACATTTCATTACACCAAATACACAAAATAATGTTCTTTTTAGCAACATTTAAAGTTTAAAAATTTCTTATTGACTTGTTCAGCATTCAAAATGTCACTGGTAGTGAGGATGTCATGGTAATATTTGCTGACTGTATTGCAACTGGTCTTCTCTCCTACATCTGTTTGCATACTGAATTATGATTGGTCTTTTCTTCTTTGCATCCACTTTCCACAGCAAAGTGATGACTATGTGTCTAAACGTGTTGCATCATGAAAATGACAAAATGGCTCTGAATCAGCATTTCATTTACACTACTGTTTCATTTTTTTTCTCTGAAAGAAATTAATACTTTTATTCAGGAAAGGATGTATTTAACTGATCAAAGGTGGCAGTAAAGACATTTATGATGTTACAAAATATTTCTATTTCAAATAAATGCTGTACTGAACTTTCTATTCATTCATGGCTTTCCCTTCATCTAATTGTGGATTTGCCTCTCTAAACTGACTGAAAGTACAATTTCTCAACACCTTAACAAAATAGCTACGTTCACGCATTTTTGAGTGACATCATCACACAGCCACATTACCGCATTTACATCACATTTGATCAGGTTGACATGCAGACTCCCAGTGGTTGTTTCAGTTTTCAACCACATAATAATAATAATAATAATAATAATAATAATTCATTACATTTATATAGCGCTTTTCTAGGCACTCAAAGCGCTTTACATTGTCAGGGGGTATCTCCTCATCCACCACCAGTGTGCAGCATCCACCTGGATGATGCGACGGCAGCCATAGTGCGCCAGAACGCCCACCACACACCAGCTTATTGGTGGAGAGGTGAGTGATGAAGCCAATCAGTAGATATGGGGATTGTTAGGAGGCCATGATGATCAGAGGCCAAATGGGCAAATTTGGCCAGGCTCTTTTCGAAAGACATCCTGGGATTTTTAATGACCTCAGAGAGTCAGGACCTCAGTTTAACGTCTCATCCGAAGGACGGTGCTTTTTACAGTATAGTGTCCCCATCACTATACTGGGGCGTTAGGACCCACATAGAGTACCCCCTGCTGGCCTCACTAACACCTCTTCCAGCAGCAACCTAGTTTTCCCAGGAGGTCTCCCATCCAGGTACTGACGAGGCTCAGCCCTGCTTAGCTTCAGTAGGTAACCAACCAGTCTTGGGCTACAGGGTGATATGGCTGCCATGCACTACAGTTATAATTTTGTGGCTAATTCAGGGACTATTTTGCAAAGAAAAAAGAAGCCAAGAAATATCAAAGCCACAATTTCTAAATTTTACAGCACACAATGCATTAGACAACTGATTTGCTACTCAACAACAGACCAAATCTGTTTATTATCTGTATTACTATTAATATTATAGTCTATATTTAGAGTTAAGGATTTGCACAAACCAACAAGCCTAAATATTAAACTTAGCCTGCACAGTTTGTGCAATAAACATTACCAATACCTCAAACCATGCGGCTTGTTGAGAAAAGGCCATTTGTTTTTAACGTACAAGTACAGAGAGAACATGATTTTTGCCTAATTGATAATAAAAATGTCTAAAAAAAGAGATCTCAATATAATTTTATGACTTGCGGGCAAGTAAGTAATCATCCCAAACACCCTACAACCTTATAAGAAAAAGCTGTAATAGACGCATTGGAATGACGCACTACAAACGGGGTTGTGTTTGTCTAATGAGCGCCGGATCTCGCCGGGGGAAGGGACACTTGCAGATAAGATCTCAGGCAGGTCTGTTCTTGTAGATGAAGGTCTAGACAAGGTAAAGATGGTGGTTGGAACCAGCAGGACACCAGAACCATCTCATTCCAGCAGCATCTTCAAATCATCCTCCACATCTCTTCAATCGCAGAGCAAGATGCCTAGTTGCCTACCATCTCAAACAACAATCAGCATGCATTTTGCTGGGAAAACTGTGCCCTGCTCTGCTCTGTCCGCCCCAACTATATTTATCTTGATGACCGATCTGGGTTTTCTCCGAACTACTGAATACACAGGATACAGCTGTCCCTCAAACAAAACCCTCCTCCTCTCTCCCACGCTAGAGGAAAAGAGATACGGTGTATGATACACAGATGAACTGGTGATCATCGCAGCCATCTCAAACCATAAGAAGGGTTGACACATTGATAATGTTGCATAGAATGAAACTGATTTGAATGAGGTGGCACACATAAAACCTAAAAAGTACTTTCACACAAACTGTGTCCTTGACATGCTGACCTTGACAAGCTCTTCTGATTTTTAAAAAACACCATAAAACAACTAGAATTTCAGCCATTTGTATATGTTAAAGGAATGCTAGACACCAAAAGCAACAGAATAAGTCTTTCATGAGCAAAGGGACATTGGCAATCACATTGAGTTTACGCTATAAAAGAGCCACTCATTTCAATGAGACAACTGGCTGTGTGTTACACATTTCCTGTAACTTTCACAACCGTGTTACCAAATGAAGCCAGTGATGATGCATGTTTTCTTGCTATGAAGTGTGTAAACAAGACTTGCGTTAATATGAGCTCATAACGTCTAACCAATCACTCTATAGCTATAGAAAACAACGTGCACACTACCACACATTTTTCACTTACAGTACGGCTGTTTCCTTTGCATGCAATTCACAAATTTGTTTAAAATGTAAAAATTAAAAGCTGTTAAAACAGGACACACACACTTTTTCAATGCTTACAGTGTCCTTCCTGAGATACTTCATTTTTAAAGGGACACTCACCCAAAAATGTAAATTCTATCATCACTTACTCACTCTCATGTCATTTCTAACCAATAAGGCTTTTGCTTATCTTTGGAACACAAATGAAAATATTTTTAATATTCTCGCATCATTTTTGCCAATCCATTTAAAGTCCAGACAACCAACATTTTCATGCTTCAAAAAGTACAAAAAGACATTGTAAAAGTAATCCGATATGAATACAGCAGTTTAATCCAAGTCTTCTGAAGAGACATGATCACTTTATGAACATTAAATGTAAGCTTTTATAAACATTGATCAATGCAAATACAAAGTGCATATCAAAAACTATGTGACAAACACAGAAGATCAACCATGCTTGCAATAAATCGTTATTATCAGAAGACTAAAATGAAACCGTTCAATTCATATTAGATTACTTTTATGAAGTTTTTTGTATCAAAGATTTGGTTTGCATGGACTTTCAATGGCCAGAAATCTCTCAGGTTTCTTTAAAAACATATCTTAATTGGTGTTTTAAAAATGAACAAACGTCTGGGTTTGGAATGACACAAGGATAGTTGATGACAGAAGATTCATTTTTGGGTGAACTAACCCTTTAAGCTCTCTTAATCTGGTATTTCCGCAACCTTTTTTGGCAGGTCCATCAAGTAACTCGAGCAAAACGTGTTTTGAATTTTCAATTACTTATGTTGTTCATGCTTGCAGTTTTTTTATTTTTTTATTTTGCATAGTCCATAAGTAATAAGCGCTAATGCCAACTGTGATGGCAATCATGCTTTGAGCCCTTTTTGGGAACAACCTAAAAAGCTGTGTTTCAATTCCACCCAGTTGATTCATATAATTCATGTGAAAAACAACCGTAATGGAATGGAATGAACTATAGTTCCCCAGATCTTAATGGGAAGGAAAACACTTCTGTGACAGAATGATCCCTAAATTATCTTGGATAGCAATCCATGAAAAGTAATTCTTATCAGCAGGAAAATTACTTGTTAGCAGGAAAATTACTTATTTGCATTTCAAATGATGTTTCATACTCTCGAGAGATTCAAACAGCACAACTTTGAAGGTTCTGTACATCTAGGCAGTGCATGCAACAGGAAGTGAAGACATTAGCACAGCATTCAATAAATGGCACAGGCACAGACTTACACATAAATCAAATAAAGCCTCGGCTAATGTAATTCAGTCTCATGGGAGGACAGTGAGAACGCCGTTTAAATTAATAACTTTATTTAAATGCTTTTATAGAAATATATTTCTTTGTCTGTTGTTTTTCTTTTGCATGATTATTTGTTGCTTTTTTTATTAAAGGGGTGGTTGGCTGTTTTTTTTTATAGGCTTGATTGTGTTTATGGGGTGCAGTCTAACATGTGTTAATGCTTCGTTTGTTAAAAAACACATTATTTTTCACATAATTTACCTTTATTCCACACCACTCTGTCCCTTCTCCTCTGAACGCGCTGATCATTTCCTGCTTTTATGAAGCCCCTCCCTCAGAAATACACGATGGGCTCTGATTGGTTAGCTAGTCCAGTGTGTTGTGATTGGCTAAACCGCCTCTAGCATGCGTCTAAACGTCCCGCCCCTCAACATAGTAGCATGTGCTCCGGTTGTATTGTAAACAATGATGTTGTCTATACTACTTATCAATTTGAGCCCGATTGAGACGCAGAGGATATTAGTAAAGAGGATCGCGCAGAACCTGTGCAAGCACGGCTTTTAATGGTAGGCCTAAGATTTTTGTTTGTTGTTGTCTCATACTACTTTGCAGATATTGTTTATGCTCAAACAGCACCATTACACACTAACTAACATTAAAAAAACGAAATCGCAATCAACCACCCCTTTAATAGAAAAGCATGCTTCATGACCTGTTGATTGCACTGCTCTGTGGGTTGTGATGGAGCCAAAGGAGAAAAACATCTCTAAATATATTTCCCTCTCATATCCTACTCAAACATCCCTGGGCAACCAGAACGAACAATTAGTGGAAGCTGTAGAGTCAAAAGCAATTTGTGAAACGCAGGAATCAAGGAGGCTTTTGGGATGCAGTGTGCTAGGGAGTGTGTATAAATAACAGTGAAGCACTATTGTGTGACACAATACGTCATTGTTCACAACTGGTGGAGGCCGCGTAGCTGAGAAGACAGAACACACTTGTGTATTAATATGCTGGACCCTTGCTCAAACACATATTGAGATCTCTGTTCCCTAACTGGATTGAAACCACACTGCTGCAAGATAACCTACGCTTTCACATTTAAGCCACATCAGATCACTAATAACAGAGAGAAAATTCAAACTAAAGCACAAATATTGAAGCAGCCAATGCATGCACACATAAAAACATGTGAAAACATACATTTCAACAAAAGCTTCCTGTCTTTTTATTTTTACGTAATATTATCAATGTTTATTTTATTAATTTGTTGCATTATTTTTGTTTCCTGCATTGCAGTATATTTGGTAATATAATTTAGTTTTGCTTGCTCTACTTGTATATTATATTATATTATATATTTTATTTTATTTACATTCATTAAAGAATCCTGAAATTTATGTCCGTTTCCACAAAAATATTAAGAAGCACAACTGTTTTCAACATTGACAATAATAATAAGCATATTAAAATCATCATATTAGAAAGATTTCTGAAGGATCATGTGACACTGAGGACTGGAGTAATGATGCAAAAAATTCAGCTTTGCCATTACAAGAATAATTTTTATTTTAAAATATATTAAATTAGAAAACAGTTGCTTTAAATTGTTATAATATTTCATAACATTAGTGTTTTTATTGTATTTTTTAATCAAATAAATGCAGTTTTGGTGAGCATAAGAGAATTATATTTAAAAAATACTAACAACCCCAAACTTTTGAATATTATATTATATTATATTATATTATGTAGCAAGAGTGTTTCTGTTATAAACCTCTAAAATAAAATAAAACTATATAGGATATAAGCAGAGCTGCAGAATCAGAATAAATAGATTAACTAAAATGTCTGCAATGTTTCAAGAATAATCGTACAAAATCAAAACACTGGATTAGATGGTAAACTTAAAATTAAAAACCACATCCAGAAACCCTTACATGGGTCTTTCCAAAGGTCGAATCTCTGCCAGATCTGAAAATATGTCCCATCTTCCAAGTGTCATGAAGAGCAGCGAGGGAAATACAGGTCAGATTATGCAACAAGAGATTTATCACAAATACACTCGCCCATGTCGTGAGAACTTAATCTGCATTTAGGAATCTGCTCAGTTACACATATGGCATATACAGGGGTGTAAGAAGAATTTTAAAAGTACATGCATGTATACTTTAAAAGTAATGATTTCTCCCAAAAAAGTGTGGGATAATTGTAGAGCTTCTCCCTATCAGGCACATAAACTTGCTGAATGAAAAGTCCTCCAAAATGGCATGTTATTCTTGCAAATTCCCCAGTGACTCCCACAATTGTTGTGTCTGTAAGGAACTGGCAAATTAGCTCCGAGTGTTTCTAAATCAGTTTAAACTAAACTGTGACATTCAGGGGTGCAAAGCCTGTGGATATCGGATTCCTCAGTGAGTAACACCCCACAGAGCCAATCTTACAGTATATGTTACAGTGCAGTGCATGAGGATTCAATGCACTTTTGCAGCTGATCCTGACATGAGAATCAATGGAATTCCTTCAGAACAGTAAACACTCTGCTGGGTCATAGTTAAACTCACGACCTTAACTAAAAAATTAAGCTTCACCTGACAGCACTTCTACCTTTTTCACAAGGTCTGGGACAATTTTAGACCACCAAGACTGTATTAAGAAAAACGAGCTATAATAATAACCGATGGAACATCAAACTTTACACAATGAACAGCCTTCAGATATGAATCAAACTGCCCGCTACAGATCCAACAGACTTGTTAGATGTTATCAAATGTCAGTTTGAATGTAAAAATCGCATCTTACCGTCATTGATTCGCGTTACATATTCCCGTTATATCGCGCTGTGTTGACGCGGGGCGTTTTAAACTCCAGTAATGTGAGATGTGCTGGGGAAAGTTTTGAGTGTTGAGCTGCTGATGGTTGTGTTTGTTATGCCGGAGGTTTCGCTGCTGAGCACTAACTAACCTCTTAAAGGGACAGAGACGCGTGTCGACAGTTTAAAGGGGTCATATGATGCTGCTAAAAAGAACATTATTTTGTGTATTTGGTGTAATTAAATGTGTTTATGCGGTTTAAAGTTAAAAAAAACACATTATTTTCCACATACTGTACATTATTGTTTCTCCTCTATGCACCGCCTTTTTGAAATGCGTCGATTTTTACAAAGCTGAAAAAGTGAGGTGTGCTCTGATTGGCCAGCTATCCAGTGCGTTGTGATTGGCCGAATACCTCAAGCGTGAGACGGAAATGTTACGCCTCTCACATACTGTTGATGGCGTGTTCCGGCTGGAGCGACGAGACAACATTAAAACTCATTACAAACGAGGCATTTGTTGCATCCAGTGGGGACATAATTACTGATTATAATGACTTATACTGTCTTTTTACGTGTTGCGTTGCATTGCATCGCGTCGCATAAACATAAAACTCTTGTCTGCATTTGTGATCGGAGAAATGACAAACAACAAGTGCTACTCTACTGCCCAAAACTCGCGTTTGAATCATCAGTGGCAAATCCTTTAAATGAAAACGTACT
>NW_015551063.1:680852-718321 GCF_001515605.1 Sinocyclocheilus anshuiensis
TGACTCTTAACTTTTATAAAGAATATCTCTTTGGATTTGAGACTTTAGTCTTTGCAACTTTACAGATCTTCTTTATGCACCAAGAGCTTGTAACACTCCAAAGAGAAAGGAAAACTTGAAATCGCATCATATGACCCCTTTAAATAATCTACAATAAAGAATTAGCCTACGCTTTAAATGAAGAAATTACATGTAATAAATCTGTTCAGATTTACTGACCCTTGTATTCATTTACAAGGTATTGATTGCCATAGTTTAATGCTGGGTTTAAATGAGCCAAAATCATCACAATTAAAAGAACCAAAGACTTAAACTACTTCAGTCTGTGTGCATTGAATTTATTTAATACACGAGTTTCACAATTTGAGTTGAATTACTGAAATAAATGAACTTTTCCACGACATTCTAATTTATTGAGATGCACCTGTATACGTCTATAGGACGTTTCCTATCAGACGTCAAATAGACCTTTAGAAGATGTCTTTAAGATGTTTATGATTTAGAATGTATGTAAAACTGATGTCTTAAAGATGTCTATCAGATGTTCGTACACAGCAGATGCTTTCCAGATGAAGTGTTCTTTAACAGACATCTTGCAGACGTACGTGTGCTATCTGGGAGCTACCACAAGGATGTGAATTTACCTTCTTGATCAGTCAGACAACAATTGTAGTCCTTAACTGGCTGTATGGTGTGGCCTGCAAATCGACACAACTACTGACAGTTTTTAAAACACTCAACATTACGTGATTACTGGTGTTTCTAAATGTGTGTATCCTTTTTTCTTTTTCTTTTTTTACCCTTCTGGAAAATGAACACTCTCAATAGGCTATTTGATTATGTAGGCTAATTTTTAGTTTTGTCATTTTTGTTTTCTTAAAGTTATTCATATTTTCACCACAAAGTCTTTACAGTAGTGTTTTGTGTTTTACAGCACTCTGTGATGGAAAGGTCATTTTAAACATTTTTTTGAATAAAATGGCTAGTTAATGCTAGTTTAACTATAAATGCTAGTTTCAGCTATCTTGTGTATTCTAAATAATATTTAACATTTTAACACTATTTTTGCGTATTTTGGTTAATTTAAGGCTTGAAATGAGACTCATCACAGAGGATATCTCATATATCATCCCAAGCATGCTTTTACTGGCATTGACTGATCACCTTGCTAACAAATCTACACTAGCTTCATAGCTATAAATATAGTCAAATGTTTCCAGCATTCTGCAAATCCTACAGTGAAATGTTATACTGTCATATTAAGTGAAGTCATGAGTATTCTGGTAAGTTCAAAGGGGGTGTTTATAAGTGTGGGTTTTTAGGTTAAAAATGAAGATGATGTGAAGAAAGGCTTGATCTGTGCTGCAAAAGCAATAGGACTTTGTTGTGAGAGAAAGCCGGAGGGTTCACTTATGGAGTTTCCTTTTCTCCCTTACAGCCCAATCTGATTGATGTAGGCAGGAACTGTTTCAAATGGGAAGCAGGAAGTGTCTGAGACAATAGAGGTTTTGAGGAGTGGTCCCCAGCTGTACATTTATGGATAAAGAAAAAGGATACCGTTGTGAATAAACTTTCCTCAATGCCAAAAGAAAGAGGAAAGCATTTCTACTCAAACAACAAATCCTTAAAGGGGTCATATGATGCGATTTCAATTTTTCCTTTCTCTTTGGAGTGTTACAAGCTCCAAGCTCATAAAGAAGATCTGTAAAGTTGCAAAGACTAAAGTCTCAAATCCAAAGAGATATTCTTTATAAAAGTTAAGAGTCAACCACGCCTACCTAAAACGGCTCGTTCTAACACGCCCCCACATGTCTACGTCACGATGTGGGAAGATTTGCATAACGCCGCCCAAATGTTCACGCAAAGAAAGAAGGCGTAACTTTTATTCTCGCTGTAGCAAGTTTCTAAATGGTATTCATGAATAAAAAATACAAAATAGAATTTTCCTCAACATTGTTGAATACAAATGCTGAGTACTGATTTTTAATTTTATTATTATTCTTTTTTACATTGTTTACCCTTACATTAAGAAAATGTATTTACTTCAAAATATGTAATGATTTTATGTATATACAGAATGTTGTGTTAATGTATAACAATATATTGAATAATAAGGAATTGCCGCTTTTAGTACTATATTGGAAAAGATGTGACAATATATTTATATTTTTATCTAATTTTATATTCAATAAAACATTTAATAATATATAAATGTACATGCGATAAAATATGGTACTGTGTGCTTATAAATATATTTGAACATATACTATGTACTATATATGTTCACATTTATATGGGAATATGTATGTGCAATATATGTACACAATATTGCACATACATGAAAATAGATATTACACAAACGTGAACGTACATGAAAATATATACAGTATTGTAATATATATTAGTTATAACCATTTTGTCATGACTTTAACGAGACATCCAACAGTCAAAATATCTTACAATTTTAATGTTTTCAGTAAACGCCCTTTTTTTCTTATAAACATCACATATACGTATATTTTATATGAAATGTGTAACTATACAAACAATAAAGTGAAATAAAAGTTAATGAATGTGTTCAGCTTTGTGTAAACCTTTATATTATGTTAAGTAATGAAAGAGAAATTAATTAATTGTTTCAATAAAGCTATTACATGTACAATTTTTTTTTCTTCGTTGTTATATTTCTTTAATGTTTCAATATATAACCATACATGTTCCATGTATATATTGCAATATATTGAACAATATAAACACTAGTTTCCTATATATGGATTGTATTATTTAATACATTGCATTATATTTGACCAGTATATTCATATTTTTGTTTCGTAAGTGATATACAAATAAATACTTCCAAAAAGCTAGTTTTAGAAATGCAAGACCAAACTTTTTATTTTGAAAGCAGCACTAGGCCTATGTAACTTTTTCTGTGTTCAAAATTTGCAAAATGTATATAATGAGCGAGTACATCATGAATTCATCTTCCAAACCGCGTTTTTGTCTTATTCCGAATCACTACGGTACACTTATAATAAGTACTTATATTTGGACTATTGTAGCCTGGTCGGGTCGTCACCGCTGCGGAGTAACACATACCTGCGTGAATCGCCAGAGACATAAACTTAGAGAAGTAGCTCCGGTTGGAATGTTCTTCCGCGGGATGTGTGCAGTTCTGTTTATTAACCGCTAGAGCGCCAAAAGTTACATAGTGCTGCTTTAAGACATTGAGAAAATGCCACCAAGTCAAAAGCACACAGACAGATCCAAACGTACTACACAGAACTGATTTTTACAGCTCCTGAGGTTTTGAAGGCAGTGAAATACACAGATCTTTGTCACTTTAAGGAAACAAGGGCAGAAGTCCTTGCAATCTTCAACCTCACACAGGAAATCTTCACCTCAGAATACGGGGCTAAAAGATGGTGTTTTATCAGTTATATGACTGCTTGACAGAATGACAGAATGAGTTGTGCGCCATTTAAGTAATTTAATAAAGTTACATGGGTAACAATAATACGACACATCTGCATTGTGTGCTGGAAACGTTGAGCAATAAAGTTATTACACTTCCAAAGTACTTACTGACACTGTTTATGTCATTTTACACTGAATTATTTGACCATACACTATAAAACGTATCAGTTAAACACATCTAATACAACCAGACCCTTCCTCAGAGTACGGACATAGAATGGAGGTCTTTAAATCTCTGCGAAACAATATAATGTTATTTTGTTCAATCCAAAGAATGTATGATTTACAGGATGAATGTAAGGGAAGCATCCTTGTCTGAGAATGACACACAGTCGCTTTCACATACACACAGAACACAGGAGTGTCAGTGTGAGTTATCTTAGGTCTCATCATCATCGCTGTGGTGCTGGGCTTTCTCCTCACTCACACTGCTCTCGTCGATGTTCTCCAAAGAATCTGCTCTCTGCACTGTCAGGTCAGCTACATTGATGCAGGGTAGCGTGTTCTGCTCCGGGTACCTCCACGGCTTCAGATTGGGCTCGTGTTTCCGCTTCCACTCCGGGTACTTTAGGCAGGCTTTGTAAATCTTTTTCATGGCCTGTGGAGAAAAAGGTTGAAAGATCTGGACCATGCATTTTATATATGCTTTTATTCTAAAACAGGGGTGTCAAACTCAGTTCCTGGAGGGCCACAGCCCTGCAGAGTTTAGCTTCAACCCTACTTAAAGGGATAGTTCACCCAAAAATGAACATTTTATGTTTATCTGCTTACCCCCGGGGCATCCAAGATGTAGGTGACTTTGTTTCTTCAGTAGAACACATATGATGATTTTTAACTTAACTACATGGTATGTGTGTTGGAGCAGGGTTGGAACTAAACTCTGCGGGGCTGCTGAGTTTGACACCCCGTTCTGAAACTAAATCTGGTGGCCAAAACAGAACATTGTGTATGACTTGCACATTTCTAACTACCAGATGGCAGCAGAGGAAAACTGAAATTTGGGATTGACAACATGAGCTTGGCTGTTGAGTTTTTCGAGCAATAGTAAGAAGTAAGAACAATAACTTGGGTCATCTGAGGAGTAATTTACATTTAAAAAAATTATTATTGTTAAAAATAATTTCAATAAAATACAATTTCAATAATATTTCACAATAATACTGTTTTTGAGCATAAGACTTCTTTCAAATCCATATGGAAATGTATGTACATATATTAAATTTCCATATATGAAATATATTGTCATATGAAGTAAAAACATATATGAATGCATATAAAAATGCATATATAAATAAAATATATATCGTTGACATATATGGTTGCTACATCTAATACCATATAAAAATTAATATCATAGATATTATTATATTCTATTCTATTACATTATATTATATTATATCTTCATCTACCCAAAGAATGTACATATATGAAAATGATATATCACCTAATAGGTAATATATATGGCAATATTAGTCTCGATATACAGTACAGCAAAATATGTCATATATTACATTTCCGTATGAGAGAACATTAAAAAATCCTACCGACCCCAAACTTTTGAATGGTATTGTTTGTATCATTCTCAAACACCATTTTTAGAATCTCAGAATTCTGAAAAGTTATTTGATTTACACATATTATGTACATAAATTATTTCAAAAACATGATGTAAAAAGAAAATATTATCTTTCAATGCACTTACCTTTGGTGCCACTAACTGTGAGGCCCTGTTTACTACCCACTTGGGTAAAGACCCTGAAAAGAAATCGAGATAAAGTTTTGAAACCAATACATAAATATATATGTATATATTTAAGAAAAAATATGTTATGTTTATATATGAAATATATTTATATATAATATAAAATATAAGAATATAAATATATAAATGTATATACATGTAAATATTTTCAAAATATATACTGTATGTGTGTGTATTTATATATACATAATAAATATACACAGTATACACACATATATTATGTAAACAAAAACCTTTTATTTTGGATGCGATTAATCGCGATTAATCATTTGATTAATCATTATATATATATATATACAGTATACAGTATATATATATATATAGCAAAACTGCAACTATATTACAGTAATATTAATAGTGAAATTTAAATTTCATAAGAAATCAATAACTGAGACACAAGATAGAGCCAGTTGCCTTTATAGGGATGTCATGGACAACATTAGTAAACATCTGGCCGTGACTGACCAATCAGAATGAAGCATTTCAAAGAGCCGTACAATGAGCTGACCAGACATCAACATCTTGTGTCAGATTTTCCATGGAGAAAACAATGAAAGACATAAGCCTGTTGATGCTATACATGTAATTATTCATTACAACATGGGGATTTGATCACCCGACGCCGTACTTGATACCCCTGTCAGACTTTTGCCATTGATCAGGCCTCTTCTGTTTCAAGCGCCTCGAGACCTGGAAGGCTGACCTACATACCAACTGACATACTGTGCTGGACTACATTGTTACCTCTGCCAAAATGTCTCATAAAATCAGTGCTTCTACAGACCTAACAATCCAGACCAAACACAGACATACCGGGTGTTTGACAGAGTAGTTGATTATCAGATAGTCATTGCCAAGAGGAAGCCATGACCGCATGGTGACAAAGTCTCTGTTCTTCAATGGACTTGGACATTTCCCTGTAAATAAAGAAGGACATGCTTTAGAGTCCTGGTAAAGTATGAAAAGACAAGAAGGTAAACTTGCACCACTGCATATTATGTACACTTAAAAAATAAAAATAAACTTTTTTTTTTTGTATACTCTCATCACTCTTTTGTGATATTTTGCAGGAGACTCCTCTTGTACTGTCACTTTAAATTACTATCATCAATGTCCCTTTATACTTTACTGCTGAAATCCATGCATAGTACTGCAGCCACCCACAACTTTTATACCGTATCTTACAATATTCATAGTAAGAACAAATGGGCTTAATTAAAGAAAAAAAAAAGTGCATTGGTGTGCTTCTCCAGGAACACGGTGGAAATAACAGCTCAGTTGTGAAAGAAACAAAGGAGTGACTTACAGGAATAATATCCTACATCTGCATTAACTGTCAGCCTTCCAATATCGAAAGTGTCGATCATGTTGGTGTCCCATTTTTTCCGGTAGCTCGTGTCGTGCAAGACGTCGTAGAGGGTCTCTGCTGTCACGTCCTTGCACACGATTCGCATCTAAGAGAAAAAACAGGCATTGTCTCACTGAGTCATTCAAATCTTAAGAACTTTTCCATTACAGTTGAATACAAAGTTCACAAAGTATGTTGAGCAGTGAAAAAATCTCCTGTGGTTTTCCCTCTGGTGCAGCCGTGATAAAGTGCTGACAGATTTTGAATGCACTCTGTTACCGGGCAGATGAAAAATGAACGCTTTTCACTGTGCTGACAAAGGCCTGCTACCATTATACATAGATCTATTCATTTCCTTATCTTTGAAAGCCCTGCTTTCTGCGTGATTCAGCCATGTCAGGTCACAAAGAGTAAAAGTTGACACAGCAAACAGTGAGTATAAAAGGATCCTCAGTGGAGTGAGAGATACAGTGGAGCTTTAGATTTAAGCATGTTGGCTTGCATTTGTATTTCAAGCTCACGCGTCGAGCCAAACCCTCGTTTTTTTTTTTTTTCCACGTATACTGTAGCTACCTTATCCTGGGTTGGGAGGAGGGTCAGGTAAGCATGAATACATCAAATGCAATGTGATCAGATATTGTATGGCTCTACGACGCAAGAAACCGTGTAACCCAATCAACTCTACCCTGGCATCATTTAATCATTTATCCCCAACCCCCCACAACCCCAGCTTGATCGGTTGCTGCTCATTTCCATTAGGTTCCTTGGAACAAGTTTTATTTAGTCTCTATGAATGGAATGTCGTCAAAGCCTACAAAGCTCAATTATTCATGAAAAGAACGCATCGGTGGCCCGGAGAGCTGCGTGAATTATTGACGAAGGTCTGTCATCTCCTTTCATTTTTGCAGCTGTTACAGGTCTAAATAATTTCCCCACACCTGCCTGCAACTTTGCTGAAACAGCCCTCATGCATAGGTTCTCGCATCGGAACGGCTTTTAGCCATTGTTAGAAAGGTCAACAGAAGTGCTTTTACACACACAAAAAAAAACATACACACACACACACACACACACACAGAAAAAGGCCCAACTCTGGTAAGCCAGCAGGAGGGGCTTGGGTTTCCTCATCTGAGCCTGCTGTTACCACGGTTTTCCGCTCTTAATTTTTCAACACATCTCATGGGTGCAGTCTGTCCCTGAGAAACCGGTCTTTCATCTCAGAGACTGTGGATCATGAAGCAGTCAGGCCTGGCCTGCTCCACTGTACGCTGAGTTTCCCCTGGGCAAATGGCCCATAACCATATCTCTGTTTGTTTCTTTAGGATTTTCTCTGAAAGGGTCTGGAGTCTGTGAGGAAAGCTACTGTTCAGGAGCTTAGAAGATATACTGTACTACTGTTTTTGCACAGCGAACACCGATATACTGCTGTTCCACAGGCAATTTATATTCAAGTCTTTGGTTCACATGCTAAATCTTTGTATACAATTTTGTATACTACTAAATATAAAAACTATACTACTACTACTATACTAATAAATAACAACTACTAAATAATATTTTTTATGTTTTGAATGAAGTCTCTTATGCTCACCACAGCTGCATTTATTTAAACAAAACTACAGGAAAAAAACAGTAATATTTTGAAATGTTTTAAACTGCTGAAACTATTTGAATATATTGTAAAATGTAATTTATTCCTGTGATCAAAGCTGAATTTTCTACATCAATACTCCAGTCTTCGGTGTCACATGATCCTTTAGAAATCATTCCAATATGCTGATTTGTTGCAAAAGAAACATTTATTATTATGCTGACAACTGTTGCACTGCTTAATAGTTTTGTGGAACCTGTGATACATTTTTCTTAGGATGCTGTGAAAATGCTCAAAAGGACAGCATTTGAAATATAAACCTTTTGTAACATTATACATGTCTTTACTGTCAATAATAATAATTCAGGTGCATGAGCTGTAAAACAACACTATAAATCAATAAATGGTTGTTGACACAAAAAGGTAATGTGGCTATAATGAATTACTTCCTAAAATGCATAGGCCAATAGAACATCATCTCAGTATTGTTAATATAAAAACCATATTGGAAAATCCAGTTTAGGTGTTTTATAACAGCAACTGGTTTCTAGCTGGTCATTGTTGCTGCTCTATTCCAAGTAACTATTCATTACATACTAATGCGTATTTCTTAGCTAACACTCACTGTTCTCACAGTTACTTGTATATTTTCTAAATTTACTAGTACCTATTTACTAGTACCTATTTATTATATACTAGCACTCAGTTGGGAGACACTACATCTATCCAAATTATTACTAGTCACATTTGCGTATGGCAGTTGCCATAGAGTTCAGACAAAACATCATGATGATGCTCGTTAAAGATATTCCAAATATTTTTAGGAGAAAAGACCTGAACGTAGGTCGAGGTTCCCAATAGTGACAATTCATGGTAGCGGGTTTGTCACAATGAGCGCTGATGTTATGATAACGGCGAATTCTCTGATTGGATCCCGCTTCAGGATTGTGGTTAGAGTAGTTTTTACCTGTGTTTTGGTCATTAAAATGTTTCTTTATCATTATTATTTTAACAACGTAGAAATCCTAATGGCAGATTTTATTAAATCATATAAATGTATGAATGTGTGCAGTCACAGTTTATTGCATCAATTATCACGCATCTTTTTGATTGGCTCCCACCTCGCCGCTACCCATTTATGCAATAAAAACTGCACAGACATGTTTTTATATTTAATGTTGTTCACTGTGAATTTTATTTAATAGTGCATCATGCACTTGTGTTTAGATATAATGTGGGTTTATCATTCAGGAATGTTGTCATTGTATGTATGGCCACAGGGAATTATGCCATACCAGGTTTTCGTGAAACACCACCACTGGTCACATTTCACCAGTTACAATCACAATCTTTTTTTATTTCTTACATACTGTATGACGAATTAGCTAAAAAAAAAATAAGTACTGAATATCTGAATATTTACAAGTGACACTGGTACCAGCATCAACTGGAAAACTAGTTCAAATGGAAATCTGCAACACAGATCCCCTTGAATTCAATGGCAAGCATATGCAGTTACTGACTAGTAACCAAGGAGACTGGTAGTAAATAAATAATTAGACCTATTACTAGTGACTAATTGAATCGATAGGCTACTAGTCACTATTGGATTACTAGCAATTAAAAAAAAAAAGTAAAAGTAAAGCAAAAATAAAGTTAGTTCTAAAGAATGCATGTTAAAACAGCTTGCCATATTATGCTACGTTCTCCAGTAAATTAAGGCTTTGTTTACTAAGCAAGACAAAGCGGATCACACAGAATCTATTTTTCATAGACAATTACTATAAAAAGAAACTGATGAGCTGTAATATCAAAAATATACTAGAGCTGGTCTTATTTTAGACGATAATGCAGTGAGGGCTGAAAGCAAAGAGTGAAAACAAACTAGTTGGTGAGTGTGAGCGTGCGTCTATTGATCCTTATTGCAGCGCACTTGCCTTGAGTTTCTGCAAAGTTTTGCACTCCTCGTCTCGACACCAAACCGTCACTCCTCCTTTATTATAACGGGCGACCCAGCCATCCTGACTTTCACATTGATCTCGGAAAGATAAGAAATCGGTGTCGTCCGGTATCTGGACTGGCATCTTGCCTCCCGGTGCTGTGAATCAGTCAGGTCTGCAGGGCTAAAAGCTCCTCTCATAAATGATACGCTCGTTTGTGTTGTCTGCTCCACTTTTTTTGAAAAAAAAAAAAAAAAAACAGTTTTGGAAAACTGACGGATCTAAAACGCGGTTTTTGTAGTTGAATCTAACTGTAGCACCTCTGCTATGTATTGTTGTATCTAATGTATGTTGGAGCAGGTGTGTTTGAGCATCCTCTTAAGTCCTGTATCAGGCCCATACTGGAGAGAGGCATTATATAAGTAAGGCATCACGTTACTGCCATGTCGTTTTTCAGGTGGAGCAGTCTACAAGGGCTCATTTAGTCAGACTGACTGATGATCCACGGATCAGGTGTCATGTATTTCAATTCAAAGGATTTCTTTTCCGTGACTGTTTTGTTTAACCTGTGCAGGTGTGTAGCCTGAATCCAGCGTCTACTGTTTCCTACTCTATCACCTTCCTTCAGCCTCACTCCTTACTATCAAAAGTAAAAGTCTGCTTTGTAGGCTATAGATTAGTAAGGAAATGTCCCAAATGAGGTCTAGAAGCACTATTTTTGTGTTCTTTGGAAAGGTGATTTCTTCCAAAGCCAAACAAAATGCTTTGTCAGAACATTCAGGGGACAAGCAACCAAAAAATATTATTCTTAATAGGAAATATAAGCTATTAAATATCAGATGAACTGTAAAAGTCAATCTGAAATGCCCATTTGACATAAAAATGAATGTTGTGTTGTTTGGACGCTAAGGGAATGTTAATAAAATAATTATATATTTGAAATTCAGATTTGGGATTTACCTTCATAAACTCTGGAGCTCAAAATAATAATAAAATGGGCGTTTTGTGTGCACTGAAATTATGTATTGGGTGGTTTATCTTCACTTTTATAGTTGAATTGTCCATATGAAGTGTTGCCCATTCTCAGTTAAGCAGATGCAAGTGTCAGTCACAATGTCTCCTGCAGGTGTCAAATAATATAGGCCCCTCCCTTCTTTGAGAAACACTTACAGCAAAATAAATTTCTATCATCAATCTTCAGAGATCCTTTGTTAAAATATTTCTGTTTTTTAATACTTATAACTGAAGCATTTGATATGTAGTTTCAGATTTTTTTTATTTTTGCAGTAAACCATCTGCAGCTTTACTAATTATTTCTCAGTATAATGCAGGATATACTGGTGCTAAAAGCCCCCGTAAAGGGATAGTTCGCCCAAAAATGAAAATTACCCCATGACATCTGATGGACGCCACTCTCTCGTGAATGCGCGTATGACAGTTAGTGGAAGCTAGAGATTAAGGTTTACAAATTTGTAAATATGTATATTTTTCTTACACAAACACATTGTGTCGCTTCAGAATGCCTTTATTAACCCCCCGGAACCGTGTGTACTTCTTTTATAAAGGATGGGTGCAATTGTTTCGACTTCAAATTTTGGGCTACCATCCACTCCCATTATAAAGCATGGATTAGCCAGGACAATTTTTAATATAACTCTGATTGGATTCGTCTGAAAGAAGAAAGTCATATACACCTAGGATGGCTTGAGGATGAGTAAATAACAAGCAAATTTTCATTTTTGGGTGAACTAACCCTTTAAAGTCGGCATGAAACGGAAGTAGCGATTGTCTTTTTTTCTCTACTGTGACGTCTATTCGAGTGAAACAGCATCTGAAATGAGAGGGCGGGACTTGATTTCATCCTTCGGGAATTGATTGGATCGTTGGAAGCTGGGGCGTTGCTAACAAAATGGAGGCAGATCTGAATGCCAGTTTGCAGTTAGTTGTGGGGGGATTTCTCTCCACTGGATTCACCGTCGACAACCTAGCATGAAGAAATTTATTTATTGCGGAAGACGATGACGAGGAGGACGATCAACGCCACAAAACATACCTAACAGCACGCGTGCGCGCGCGAGAGAGAGAGACTGCCTGAATGACTGAGCACGTCCTCCATCAGGTTAAGTCATATTCATAAAAAAAAATAGTTTGCGATGTCCTAAGAGTAATGTTGTGGTAATATCCTTTCAATTTGTAAGGGTAGTGTACTCCCCCATGGCTTGCGTCAGCACTGGTCAATGCATTGATTTCTATAAAGTGAAGCATCAGCTTCAGCTTTTCCCCCTGTCGTTTATCCCAGTGTTTACCCCTCACGTCACTAGCTCCGCCCTTGCGCCATAGCTCGTGACCGGAAGACAAGATGAGTCGTTTTGAGGGGGAGGGGAGGTTAACGTTTTTGATTAAAGATTACGAGGGCACATTAATTAAAAAAAAATTATGAAGTGCACGGATAAACTATTTATAATAAACACTACAGTATTCCATTAAAAAATAAGAATTTTCAATTTTGATTTCATGGTGACTTTAAAGAATTTGTTTTTAATTATTATTATTATATTTCACTAAATATGTAATGGAGTTTGTTGGCTTTTACTGTTTTGTGAGAAAATTAAATGAAATTATCTTTTTAGCACCATTGTACCCTTTATGAAATTATTTTGCTAATATCCCTAATATCCTCATATATGTCCCACAAGGAGTGTGTATAACCATAAGATGGCACTAATGAACCGCTTAGGACGCTTAGGACCAACTGAGGGCAAAGACTTAAAATAAGATAAAACAAGCTTTAAAATAAGCTAAAACAACTGAAAATCAAGATTTTTTTTTTCTATTAAGAAATAGTATTCCCACTGTCTTGAAAAACGTGACTTTAAAAGTGTAGTTTCTAGATGTGGAAAATTCATGTCAATTAATAAAATTGTATAAATCCATGGGCATTTTCATTAGAATATATGTTTTTGATGCCATGCTAAAAAATATGTTGTCAGAAAATATTTATTTAGTACATCACAAAAAAACGGGAGAAGTCACGTAAATTCATTGGTTAAAAGGAGAAGGATCCCTGGAGAAACTTTTATAATTCTAAAACTTATTTTAATTTTAGTTAGAATCATTTTAGCTATTTATTTTAATCATGAACACTCTTATTAACATATTACATGGGGGTCCTTTGAATATTGTTGTGGACTTTGGGAGGACTTGGAGTCAGAAAGACTTGAGAACCACTGCATTATGAAAAAAAAACGTACTGCACCAATACTACTCATGTGCCCTTCATCACTCTGTTTACATTAAGGTGAAGGCACATTAAATTATGTCTTTAGGGGGGTTTTGTACCACTGTTAGATGACCCCTGCAGTTATCTTTAGGCTGACCACCTCCACATCCATATTTTGCATTTACCCTTGTAATGTATGTGCGGTCCAGCTGTCCAGAAAGGCTTTGCTGTGTGTGTTGCTGGAATATTTCAGCCTCCTCCTCCTCCTCCTCCTCCTCCATGTGGCAGGGTCATGAGATCACACAGGCTCTCCTCTTTCTGGATTCACAGCTGACACCCAAGCATGAATAAATGTTTTATTTATTAAGGATGACGACGACGATCAACGGCACAAAACATGCCTAAACAGCGCACGCGCGTGAGAGAGAGACTGCCTGAATGACTGAGCACGTCCTCCATCAGGTTAAGTCATATTCATAAAAAAAAATAGTTTGCGATGTCCTAAGAGTAATGTTGTGGTAATATCCTTTCAATTTGTAAGGGTAGTGTACTCCCCCATGGCTTGCGTCAGCACTGGTCAATGCATTGATTTCTATAAAGTGAAGCATCAGCTTCAGCTTTTCCCCCTGTCGTTTATCCCAGTGTTTACCCCTCACGTCACTAGCTCCGCCCTTGCGCCATAGCTCGTGACCAGAAGAGAAGATGAGTCGTTTTGAGGGGGAGGGGAGGTTAACGTTTTTGATTAAAGATTATGAGGGCACATGAATTAAAAAAAAATAATGCACAGAAAAATTATTTATAATAAACACTACAGTATTCCATTAAAAAATAAGAATTTTCAATTTTGATTTCATGGTGACTTTAAAGAATTTGTTTTTAATTATTATTATTATATTTCACTAAATATGTAATGGAGTTTGTTGGCTTTTACTGTTTTGTGAGAAAATTAAATGAAATTATCTTTTTAGCACCATTGTACCCTTTATGAAATTATTTTGCTAATATCCTAATTTTGCCCATATATGTCCCACAAGGAGTGTGTATAACCATAAGATGGCACTAATGAACCGCTTAGGACAGTGGTTCTCAACCAGGGGGCAAAGATGGCTTCAAATGAGATAAAACCAGCATTAAAATAAGCTAAGACAACTGAAAATCAAGATATTTCTTATCATAATTCACCCCTCAACAACTGTTTTTTTTTTTTTTATTAAATAGTGTTCCCACTGTCTTGAAAACCCTGATTTTAAAAGTGTAGTTTCTAGGTGTGGAAAATTCATGTAAATTTATAAAATGTATATAAAACTCCATGGGCATTTTTATTAGAATGTTTTTCTAGTAATGCCAAGCTAAAATATTTTTTAAAAAGTACAAAAAATTGTATAATTATGTAACTATAATTGTTTTAGTTACTTATTTTAACGTATGGACACTCCTATTTTTTGAAAATTTAAAAAAAAAAAATTTTCAAACAAAAATGTACATTACAGCAGATACCAGAGGAAACATCCTGCAAACATAGTTGTGGACATAGGGAGGACTTGGAGTCAAAGGTTTGAGAACCACTGCATTAGGATACAAATGTACTGCACCAATACAAATCACTGGTCATGTGCCCTTCATCGCTATGTTTACGTTGAGATGAAGGCACATTAAATTATATCTTTAGGTTTTTTTTTAATCACTGTTAGATGATCCCTGCTGTTATTTTTAGGCTGACCATCTCCGCAACCATATTTTGCAATTATCCTCGTAATGTATGCGCGGTCCAGCTGTCCAGAAAGGCTTTGCAGTGTGTGTTGCTGGAATTTGTTGAGATGATCTCAGCCTCCTCCATGTGGCAGGGTCATGAGATCACACAGGCTCTCCTCTTTCCCTGTCCTGTAATGTGGCCTAACAAAGGTTCACTGTAGACTGATTCATTCCATTAGGGTCAAACGAGGGCATTCAGTACGGTACGTCTCACACATGTCTAAACTTCACTGCCACTGAAATATATTACGGTTTAAGTTTAAGTGGTTATGGAGTGCATTAAGCACTGAGAGGTTCAGCTGGACTTTTTCTCTAGTGGAAGTACTATGACTGATTGAACTTTTCCATACTGGCACAAACACATGTTAAGGGAATCCTGAGAGCGAAGGTCCATGTTGACCTTTTCCCTTGAGGTATCAGCCTCAGTAACCTGATCCTGTGTCAGATACAAAGCTGCACAAAGAAAGTCCCACTTATTTCATTAAAACATGTCATATTCTCAGTCATTTTCCCCCCTTTAAAAAGCACTATTATGGCTGATATTTCTACTTTTGTTGCTGCATTGTCAACAGTTTTCATTTAGGAAGAGTATGAAAAAAACAATACTTTGGTCCAACTACTTTGGTCCAAATATTAATTTGTCACAGCCATGGTTTTACTTTCTTTAAACATAGGGTAAAATGTTACTTAATACAGGTCAATATAATATTTTATTTTTTTTACAACTTTTTACAACATAATTTCACCATAAAGTTTTCAATTAAATTAAATTTTTACTTTAGAGGAATAGTATACCCAAAAATTTAAGTTTGCTGTATTCACCCTCAGGCCATCCAAAATTTCAACTGAACAGATTTGGAGAAATGTAGCATTACATCATTTGCTCAGCAATGGATCCTCTGCAGTGAATGGGTGCCGTCAGAATGAGAGTCCAAACAGCTGATAAAAACATCACAACAACCCACAAGTTATCCACACCACTCCAGTCCATCAATTAATGTCTTGTGAAGTAAAAAAGTTGCATGTTTTTAATAAACAATTCCATCAAGACATATTTAACTTCAAACTGTTGCATTTTTGGGTGAAATAGCTATTCCTTTAAGTTAATATTTTGTTTAATTTAAATAAATACAACTTCAGAAGACCTTAATGTTTATTGTGATTTCTTTTTTGATTTTCGATTGGACCAAAATATATTAAAAGATATTAAAATGCACGTTCTTTTAACTTTTTTTCAGTGTGAGACAGCCGCTCTAAACAAAAGTGAGCAATAATAATGGCATGTCCATTACTCTGGAAATTTTATGTCACTTGAAGTATGAAGGACTATAATAAATTAGATTAAAGACCATTTTTCTCTGACACTGGCATAAACATAGACAACGTGGGATGATGCAGTCCAAGAATGTCCAAAAATAAAATAACTCTTGATGGAGGACATTGGGGCACTAAACAAAGTACATTTTGAATTATTTCAGCAGATTTGCGCACATCTGACCTCATCTGAGCCGATTCATCAGCTGGACCGGAAAGATGCTCTCGGACTGTTTATAACAGGGATTCCATGCAACTCATGGGGTAACCATGAGAATTTGCTGTTTTATACAAAGCCACCTGTTACATCTGTCCTTTCAGATACCCAGTGTTTTCATATCCATGTTGGACGTTTTCTTTTTAAATATTGTTCTAGGGTCAACATTGTATTCTTGCTAAATTGTTTTCTGCCTTCAGTTAACCTGATCTTGGAAGCAGGAAGTAATGCCAGACAGTAAGGAGACCACTGGTACCCCAAGGAGAGTGGAAAAACACACTCAGTTGTTTCCCCTTAAGGTAACCCATTCTCCTTTCCCGTGGCTTGATATGGAAAGCTCCAGTGATACAGGATGCTGCGTGGGCATTTTTCAATCCATTAAAGGGTTAGTTCACCCAAAAATGAAAATTGTGTCATTAATTACTCACCCTCATGTTGTTCCAAACCCGTAAGACCTTCGTTCATCTTCGGAACACAATTTAAGATATTTTTGATGAAATCTGAGGGCTCTGTGACCCTCCCATAGACAGCAAGGTAACTACCACGTTTAAGGTCCAGAAAAGTAGCAAGATGATCGACAAAGTAGTCCGTGTGACATCAGTGGTTCAACTGCAAAGTTACGAAGCTACGAGAATACTTTTTTGCGCAAAGAAAACAAAAATAACGACTTTATTCCACATTTTCGTCTCTACTGCGTCACTTGTGGACGCGCGTTCATGACAGTACCATGACGCGAGCGTGTGGCGGCACTGACCAAGATCCGGCGTAATAACGTCATAATGCCGGATCTGGGTCAGCGCCGGCGCCGAAACACGCTCGCGTCATGATACCGTCATGATCCTGTTATTCAATAAACCTCTTCTGACATTTTCATTTTTGGGTGAACTAACCCTTTAAAAATGATTCTGTTGACACCTAAGTGTTGAATCAACAACGGAAAGAACTAATAATTCAAAAAGAAAAGACAAAGTGTGAAAAGGGTACTGAGAAATGCATGGAGCTTCAAAGGAGAGCTCACACTAAATTAGCACACAATGGGATTGATTTCAAATGGAATGTAAAAATTCCACTTTCACTCATTTTTGTTTACTGGGCATCTCAAGCATTGAGGTATCAAAATTCAAAGGGCAAATGGGTATTCCTTCTCCCTCTGGAGGTTTTAGTGCAAAGGAATGTGCTCGTCCCTGGATGAAGCTGAGCTGAACATTAAACACTAGGCCCCATGGCAACTTCTGGACATGGCCATAAAAAGTAATAGAAGAAACAGACCTCAGCAAGGTAGTGTGCCATATTTCATTTCTGACATGAAATAACAAATAAGACATAGTGAGTAAATTAGACCGTCAATCAATGTTGAGTCTTTTTTATTGAACATATTCTTTATTAGACGTTTTCTTGTTTGTGGAGAACGTATTAAACATTGTCATTCACTTAAATGCTATTAACATCAGTTAAGAATTGGAGACTGGGTTTGTATTGCGTAAAATATCAAAACCTGTGGAAACAAGAAAGATTTATGTTTATTATGTATGAAAAAAGGGATTGAATAAGCAGATTGGGAGGTTTGTTGTAAAAGGTTTCAAACGGTTCTCCAGAGGATGTACTTGTTTAAACTTGTGTGCATCTTGTCACACAAACACTCATTAACACGGGCATCTATTGTTTTGTGTCTTCAGTAGTTTCTGGTTGTTCTTGTTTTGTCTTCTCCATTTCTTTAAAGTGAAGTATACTTTGGGCTTAACTGTTAAACATCTAATCAAAATATGTGATTCAAATGCTGCAATAGTTAAAACAGTGCAAAAGATTCATTTAAACCCATGGTTTAGAGACTGATGGCTTACTTGTCCAGACATGTTTGCCAGGCTGTAGTATGATAGTTGATATTTATATGTTATTTGGCGTAGCAGGCATCTGCATCATAAAGGTCTACCGTAACACGCAGCATCCTGGATACCTGCTGTTTTTTATAAAAGGAAAGAAAATCAAGAACGGAAAATAACCCTATTATGGTTTAGGCAGAACTCAGTAGATGCTCCTGTTATTCAATAAACTTCAAAAACAAAGTCGAAATATAAAAGTAAAGGGAAAATCCCTCCTCAAGCCACTCAGGAGGAATCACCTCTCTAAATACCACACAGTTAATGGAGCATCGGCCAGTCTAGAGGAGATGAGGAGAGGTCATTAACCACTGCTGCTCGATTTATAGGGTAACCCCAAAATAGACCACGTGCTAGTCCTACTGTAAAAAAAAAAAAAAGGAAGAAGAAGAAGAAGAAATAGCCTGTCCAAACATACCATCTCCTGCCTTTGACACATTGGTTGTTTTAGATCACCTCTTGGACTTTTGGCAAAATCTGCTCTATCAACATTGTTTAATTATAAGTTTCTCAATTATTAGTTTACATTTGATTATATAACTAGCCACATAACTCCCACACTAGATTAAAAAAGCTTAAAAATGTAACCGATGGAATTAAATGTTGTTTTTAAATGTCCCAGAGAAATATCAAGTGTTTATTGTCCCTTTTCTTCAATTGGTTTGAAAGCTTGACCTCTTTATTGTACAATTAAATGCTTAAAGGAAACACATTTAAAAAGAAAAGTGTTGCAGTAAGGCATGCTGTGAAGAATTTGATGTACAAATGCCAGTTGTGCTGCTTTTGTAGGGGAAATAGAAGAAAAGACAAACAGTCTTTTCTGGGATTTAAATGTCAGTATAATAAAATGAAATAAAATATTTAAAAGATATTCTGTCCCGTGTTGAAAGTAAGTGCCAATGCTTTGAAAAGCCTAAGCACACCTAAACCAGACATAACTGTTTTATTAAAGGGGTCATATGATGCTATTTTAAAGATCATTATTTTGTGTATTATGCATTTTGCTTTAATGTTCAAAAAACACATTATTTTTCAAATACTGTACATTTTTGTAGGTCCTCTATGCCCCGCCTCTCTCAAACGCGTCGTTTTCAACAAAGCCCCCTCCTTTGACAAGCGCAGTCTGCTCTGATTGGCCAGCTGACCCAGTGCATTGTGATTGGCCGTTTTTTTTTAGAAATAGCCTTTGTGCACAGCCAGCCTTGTACTCTTCTAGGTTAAAAAAAACTGTCGACCATTAAAATGCGTTTCACAAATTCGAACATCTGGGTTGTGCTGTTCTGTTGTAAATAAATCTTAACCAATGATTCCTAATTGCATCTAATTCCGGAAGGCCAAATAAAGTGCTTTTGCTTTCGCACTGAAACACAGTGTCTCCCTGACATGGCTGCATCAACACGACTGCTGTTCCTGAAACCACGCCTTCTTTCTTTGCTTGCACATTTGGGCAGCATTATGCTAATATTTCCACATAGTGAGGTAGACATGTGGGGGCGTGTTAGAACGAGCCGTTTTAGGTAGGTGTGGCTGACTCTTAACTTTTATAAAGAATATCTCTTTGGATTTGAGACTTTATTCTTTGCAACTTTACAGATCTTCTTTATGCACCAAGAGCTTGTAACACTCCAAAGAGAAAGGAAAACTTGAAATCGCATCATATGACCCCTTTAATGATGAAAGAAAGAGTGCTGTCTAATTTTTATTCAAAGTAGTTTGATGTTCCAAACTGTTCAAGTGAGGTGGGAGATATTTTGGTGAGGTTTATCAGGTAACATTATAGTTCCAGAATAGGTGTGTTCTTACATGTAATTCATTCTTCAGTCTTTAGAGGTCGGAATTGAGGTTAATTAAGCACAGCAAGTAAGCAAACCAACAAATTTTAACTAAAAATTGCTACAATACCCCATGCTGTTTAAGAATTCTATTAGTACAATCAAAAATATGGTGGATTATTAAGGTATCATAAATGCTGGGTTAAAAACAACCCAGTTTGGGTAATTTTTAAATGCACTGCTGGGTAAATACAGGACAGGACACCTGCTTGTTTTACACAGCAGGGGTTACACGTTTAACCCATATAGCAGCTCATATTCACTGAATGTTGATTAGCGAATTTTACCTCATGGTTATTACATTTATTTTTACTTAAAGAAAAATCTGTAAATCGTGACTATAAATTAACAGTGCACTAAGCTATTGAGAGTTACACAAAATTACAATTAACATCTGGCATGAAATCATATGAAAAGAACAGGTTACATTTTCTTTTATTGATTGCATTTTGGTATTTATACGTCAAGACAAATTCATTAAAATCATTCAAATAAAAATATACTAAAACAAACAAACAACAACAACAAAATACACAAAATTACAATTAACATCTGGCATGAAATCATGTGAAAAGAACAGGTTAGATTTTCTTTTATTGATTGCATTTTGGTATTTATAAGTCAAGACAAATTCATTAAAATCATTAAAATAAAAATATGTTAAAACAAACAAACAAACAACAACAACAACATTTAAATGTTTAGGCGATCATCACATTTTTTTCAATGTTTTATGACATTTTCGTAAAAATTTCATAACGACTATTTTTAATGATGTACTGTTTTTGATGACTGTACTTAAACACAAGTGTAGGCTACTGAATATTGCACGTATTAATTTTATTTTTTTCATTTTACACTCAATTAGCCTACTTTATGCACAGTTAAAGTTACACTATAGCCTATGTTTACAGAATTACAAATAAAAACTTTTACAGTGAGCTGTTCTATTGAGTCCAAAAACATGCATCAGAGCCTTATCGTGGTAGAAAATGTTCATAGTGAGTCTGTGAGTGAAAGTGTCGTGTTTCTGGTCGTCTCAAGCCCCACCCTGAGCACCGGGGTCGGGGTATTTAAGCCGGACTCTGCCGCACGGGGCGCCGCTCTGGAGTGCGCTTGCAGGGACGCGAGATGAAGCGCTTAACTTGGTTCGCTCTGGCTATCACCTTAATCGCGACAGGTTTCGCCTCGAAAACCCCGTATCAAGCGGTTCTTCAGCACAGCAGGATAAGAGGAAGACCTCATGGGTAAGAGCTGTTCTGCAGTGATCATATTGATTATTATTAGACAGATAGCTATTGTGTGCACTAAATGTGATTTAAAACCATGAACACATATAAAGGCCCTCTGGTTTATATGCAGCCCTAATGATCATTTTCCCAACATCACTGGAAAGTTAGACTTTTTCTTCTTTAGTCCTGCAGCATGCATTGGTCATTTGGTGAATGTTTGGAGCATTTAAAGAAGGCTGATTTTTTTTTTTTGTGTGTGGGTGTTGCAGCCCCAATGTTTGTGCTATGCAGAATATTCAAGGAACGGATAAGAAGTACTTCACCAACTGCAAGCAATGGTATCACCGCAAAATATGTGGCAAACCAACGTGAGTTACCACAGATATCTTAATACAGAAATCTATCTATCTATCTATCTATCTATCTATCTATCTGTCTGTCTATATGTTCCAGTACTGTACTGTGCTAAAGTCTGAACCAGTGTATCGGATTTAAAGGGGTCCTATTATGCTCTTTCACTTTTTTAATTTTAGTCAGTGTGTAGTGTGTATGTTTGGGCATATTTCTTGTTAGATAAAATACCATTGTCTTTTCAAGTTGCAGAGGAAAAACTCCCTCAGGACATGTGAATAAACTTATATTGAAATATAAAAGATTATAATCACCTTTCTAACTCTAAAGAATTTAAAATGCATCATCTATAAGGTTTGAAGAGCAGGACAAGTTGGCATAAATGATGATTATTACCCTGTGGGGGGGATTCTTCACATATATTCATAGGGTTAGACAACTTTTCTAAAAGAATAACCCTTTGAAGAACTGAGGAGGAAATGTCTTGTTAAAGTGTTAATGACTTTAACTATATTGTTTCGATAAGCTTTTGTATGTTGTCTGTTGAAGTCAGTACTATCCATCAGCTTTGTAGCTCGTAAGGTTATAATTTTGCATAATGGACACACTTTTCTTTTGTATCTAGCAGCTATATAATGGAACAGTGAACAGGGTATTTGAGTTCAAGTTGACAGTAGATATAGAAGAACGTTGTGCAGTAATGGTTACCATATGTTTCTTGGTAATTGGCTTCAGTCTTCGTGGGGTTAAATTGCCTAACATCCTGAACAGTGCATGAATGCAAGGCTGACAAATCTGAGTGCCTTTCTGTCTGAAAGCTCTTCAGTGCACTAAGACCTGGATCATAATTACAACTTGTAGCAGTACTGTTTGATTGACGTCCACTTGATGTTCCCACAGGGGGAAAAGGTGTTATTGGTTACATGAACATTCCACAGACAGATATATTCGAGTTCAGGAGGAACAGCATATCCAGTGTCTGCAATACAGAAATCCAACTTTAAAAGAGAAATAAAATCACTGATTTAATGGGAGGGTGTTAAAGAAGCTGATGTTTTGGCACAGTACAACCCATGGTGGATGCTTATTATGGAATGGAGTCTGGAATATTTATTGGCGTCTAGATTTGGAGACATTATGTAACAGATTAATGTTGCTTACATAAGGTACACCACCAAGTTTTGGGGGTTGTTTAGTGTGAAGACGTTTTTGAATATCCCAGTGTATTCTGGTTAGAGATGATACTTTGTGATACTATATTTAATGCATATTTTCACCGCCGTTCAAAAGATTAAAAATAGACAGTATAAACAGTAAAATTATGAAATATTATTACAATTTAAAATAACAGTTTTCTATGTGAATGTATTTTAAAGTGTAATTAATTCCTGTGATGCAAAGCTGAATTTTCAGCCAGTCTTCAGTGTCACATGATCCTTCAGAAATCATTCTAATATGCTGATTTGCTGCTCAAAAAACATTTCTTACTATTATCAATGTTGGAAACAGTTGTGCTGCAATGTATTTTTTGTGGAAATGGTGTAAATTTTCTTTTTTTATTTTATAAAATTGTCTGTACACTCACTTTTAATCAATTTAATGCATACTTGCTGAATAAAAGTATAAGTTTCTTCCAAAAAAAAAGTCTGACTCCAAACTTTTGAATAGTAGTGTACATAAAAAATGTAATGTTGTGGGAGAGTGATAGTTTTTATTTTTATTATTACTAATTGGTTTTGACTGTTATTAGTCGTACATTTTGTTATGTTTTCTTAATTCAAATGTTTAAAAGCTGTCTGTTTGGCAGCTCTGATCAAGAACAAGTTTTGAAATTGCACAGCAAAAGAGAAGGACTTGTTTTATTCATCTTCCCATTTTAAACAAAGTTTCTTTCATTACTGAAAGCAAGAAGGAAGTCAGAGTTGCTGTGGGTGCTTGGATGCTTTTAGGAAATGACTTCAGTTGGGACTCCTGAAAATCTTATACCCCCCATACACGCATAAATTTACATTTACATTTAGTCATTTAGCAGACGCTTTTATCCAAAGCGACTTACAATTGGGGGATACATAAAGCGATTCTTCTTAAAGAGGCAAACAGACACAGGAAGTGGTTGTAATACCAAGTTCTTAGACATTGTTCAAATAAGTACAAGCTAGAAAGAGACATGCTCCGTTAGAAAGGGCCTGATCTTTCTGATGTTGTGCAATGCAAACCTGCAAGATCGAGCGGTCTTTGCAATGTGGTCTTTGAAGGTCAGCTGGTTATCAAAAGTTACACCAAGATTTCTTTGAGAATAGTTCTCAAGGAGTTTTCCATTCGCTCTGAAGTCTGTGAGAAAACAAATGTTGAGTCTTGCGGTGAAAGGATGTACCTTACTCAGGAAAGCATAAGGTTGGGTTCTGTGACACTGAAGTTAACTTGATTCACAGAGTTTCTTTGGGGTTTCAAAGTTCGGGGTTGAAGGAACTTTGTGGGAACAATTGCACTCTTTGTATAGTTGGTTGATAAAGGTCAGTGCTGTGGAACAGGATGTTTTCAGGTCAGTCGAGGAGAGACCAATAACATTTTTTTTTTTTACATATTACTCCCTAGTGCTCTCTTTTTGCTAGCCACCTTGTTCAGGCACTTTATTTTCACAGAAACATTTTTTGCTGAATATCAGTGATTGTAATGGTTATATTGATATATAATGGTGATAATATGATTGGATGATTTCAGCAAACCTTTAAAATATTATAACCATTATGCCTTGTCTTCTGCTTTTTCCAGTTTAAGAATAAGTTGTCTGAAAAATTATATTGCTACTTCTGATATAAGGAAGTGAGACGTTTTAGAAGATGCAAAATGATGAATCAGCCATACGCTAAATATATATATATTTCAACATAATACAACTTTCACAATACTTCTTGGAACCTCTTGTCTCACCGCTTGAAAGTGCACAATATGTAACTTATAGCTGCTTATTTTGTCAGAAATCCATCTTTGCTTATGTTGGCAGAGGACAAACAGAAGTTGAGTTACCATCTGTTTTGATAATCAGTTCAATCTGGTTTCTTCTTCCGTGTGTTTTACAAGTCTGTCCCATGCCTGAATGTTGGGATTGTTGCCTTTGTTTAGATTTGCCTTCTAGTTTTCCACTCTATCACAGTCTAAGATGCTGTGGGTTACTCAAGCTAGTGTGCTAACAATTTGTTGAGATTGGTATGTCAACAACCTTTAAAAAATATAACTCAAATTCCTCCGTCTCTAAATGCACATACCATGGAATATATCATCAAAGTATCCTCAAGTGTTCTTCGCTAAAATATCTTATCTCAAACAGTCATGATATGGGAAGAAAAAGAATTATGCAATAGCAAATTCTTATGTTGCATAAGTATATAGTTAAAATAAGCAAGTCTATAGACAAGTAATGGCTTCAAAATGGATTTAGTAGTCATTATTTAGTCCCATACAAGCGCTGTATCACTGTAAAACCCTATTTTACCCTCATGAAATAATGCAACATTTATTTCTTGGAAAAACAAACCTTTTTAGTAGTGATTTAGTGGTAGTGAACTGGTAAATGATTATGCATATAAATATTAACTGCATTAGTAAGAGATCATAACATTTTTTTTTTTGAAAAGGAACTGTCTAAGGAAAGCTATATGTCAGTCTTCAGTATCCCAATTATTGCACCTTTGCATGGTGGTTCCAAGGAATTTCTTGGTTTTTATTGGCAGGACTGCTGGTGTTAGAGTTCCCTCTCAGGAGTTTCCCTGGCTCATAACGTACCTCTTGATTCTTCTGCTACCAAAGGAAATTAGATTTTATGACCCTCTAAGACCAACTCGAGCACAGACCTATTTATTATGGAAATATCTGGCACGAAATAAAAAAGAAGTACAGTATAGCTTAAGCCATGCACTTTAAAACGCATCGAGGAGTGTGTTAGTTGTCACAGCCCTTCAGCCCTCGCAATAATAAAGAGAGAAATATAGACCTGATTTCCTGCAGAAGTTCCTGAAGAACTCCCGTCTGTACAGAATCTTCTACAAAATCCAATGAAGTTATGTTTTTTATCATTTCTTTGTAGGGTGGTCAGCTATGAGTGCTGTCCTGGCTATGAGAAGGTGATTGGAGAAAAAGGCTGTCCAGCAGGTACGTAATTATAAATTTTGTGCATGAAACGAGGTTTGTTATGATGATGTAACAATACAAAATGGATTTATTTTTCAAAGCTCTACCTCTGGTGAACATCTATAAAACCCTGGGTGTGGTTGGAGCCACTACTACCAAGATGTACTCTGAAAGAGCGAATTTGCAGGAGGAGATCGAAGGTCCCGGCAGCTTCACATTCTTTGCTCCAAGCAATGAGGCTTGGGCTGCACTTCCCACTGTGAGTTCCCACTAGTGCATCTCCATAGATCATGTAGAAGAAATAAAGAGTTTCCTGTCATTTTAGGCAAAGTTTTGGAATTCCCAAAAATCATTATAACTGTAAAAACAGCAAAAATATCAAGATAAGCTCAATGTCATTTCAAAATGTGCTGTAGGAAATTCTGGATGCCCTGGTGAGCAACGTCAACATTGAACTCCTCAACGCTCTGCACTACCACATGATCAACAAACGCTTGACTTCTGACGATCTTAAGCATGGCACTTCATTCTCCTCCATGTATCAGGACTTCGATGTTCACATCCACCATTATTCTAATGGAGTAAGTCTAGTCTTTACAAACAAAGTCTTGTTTAGATTTTCTCACTGGAAATATGTTGTTTACTTTCTCTATGGTTAGTTAACAGCTGTTAAGAATTGTGTCAACTGGTTTTTATTCCAAATGGTTTCCTGTGAGGTTTTGTGTACATTACAAATCATATGTTTTGTCGCAGATTGTGACTGTGAACTGTGCAAGGCTTGTGAAGACAGACCAGCATGCCACCAATGGAATTGTGCATGTTGTTGACAGAGTCATCACCGCCATTACCAATAATGTCAACTCTTTGATTGACACCGATGATGACCTGGACACTCTACGGGTAGATCTTATATCGTTATTGAGGGAATTTGCTGGTTCAGTAGTATGTATGCAGTATGAACAGTGCAAAGTCCATTGAATGCCATCCTTTCCTTTTCATTTAGACTGCAGTTGCTGCCGCTGGTCTCACCAGTCTTCTGGAGAACGAGGGTTCCTACACTATCTTTGCTCCAACCAATGAAGCCTTTGAGAAGATCCCTCCAGAAACACTGACCAGAATTTTGGGAGACCCGGTTTCTCTCAAAGGTACTTTTGCTCTTCTTTAGCATGAAGCATTTTTTCATTTTACTTCCACAATGCAATGCATTTCTGAGTTAAACTGGATATTCGATGAGAAAAAATTGTGTGTGGGACTTAATTTTGTCCATTGGGAATTGATTGGATTGTGAAAAGTAGGTGTTTGTACATAGCAGAATGGAGCCAGGTGGTTGGAGGAAGCCGTTGAAAAGTAAGAGGGATTTGTTCATAATGTCAGCCAAGCAGGAAAAATGTTTCAGAATCCAAGCAAGCTATTCGATTTTGCTTAATTATGAAGACAAACGTTTTGTTTGGAATAACGTGCACTTGTGAATCGTGCATAATAAGAGCAGAAACATGCCGGTAAAATTAGATTTCATGTTGGGTTTGAGTTCATGTAATGCTGCAAAGATGCTGCAACAACAGTTTTCATTTTTGTTGTCACCTGGTCATCATATTTTGGTCTCGATCCACTTTAGATCTGCTGAATTACCACATTCTGAAGAACCTGCACTGCTCTGAGTCCATTGTGGCTGGAACACCTCTGGAGACCCTGCAGGGCACCGTGCTGGAAGTCGGCTGCAATGGCGAAGAGATGACCATCAACGGCAAAGCCATCGTCACGCAGAGAGATAAGCTTGGAACCAATGGAGTCATTCACTACGTCAATGAACTCCTCATACCTGACTCAGGTTTGATCTTTAGGAGATCTTAGGGCCAGATTTACTAAACGGCAAATTAGCATAAGAGCGCCAATGGGAGTGGAAAGTTTTATGGCTGATCTACTAACAATGCGCACATTAAAGAACGCAAACACAGCCAGATCATTTCCATAATGACCAACGCAGTCTACTAAGACCAGCACAAACTAAGACAAGCTTTAAATTATGGCACAAATACCAGTAAATTGACTAGCACAAATCTTAATAAATCATGTTGCGTGATTCATTTAGATACTCTCTTCCCAGAAATTTAGCGTCTCCTACAAATGCATATGCAATAAGTCAGCCAAAAAATAACTGTGTCCATGCCCTTTCAACGCTAATTTTTCACTGTGTGCCTTTAGTAAGTCCTGACAATAGTTTTTTAATGCCAAAAGAGGGTTTGCGCTAGCCCAAACTGTTAGTAAATCTGGCCTAAATGTCAAGATACTAGTTTTTTCATCAATAAAAAAATTAATAAAAAATGCAATTCATACATACAATGATTTGATGATAGATATTCTATTATATTTTTATATATATTTAATTTCTGAATTAATTCATACTGATATTTCTTTGAGGGCATAAAATCAGATAATTGGACCTATTTATTATTTTATGATGATTTATAATAATGCAAAAAAAGCATAATGATATTTATGAATTAGCAATACGTGATATTTGTACATTTAAATATTTAAATTTCAGGTTTTGCTGAAAATGGAATTAATGTTTATATTAATATATTAATATTAATATCAACTAAATAATAATATATTAATTACACAATTTTAATGCACTCAGTGGAGGCAACAGCTTTGCGTTGGGTGGTTCTTTGCCTTCAAGTCATGCATTAAAATCGTTTAATGCACAGCTAGCAGTGCATTATCCCTTATATAGAATTATATATTTGTAATTGACATTTTAACTATAACGTTTTTAATGCTTTACTGTGTTTTTTTTTTTAGCCAAGACCCTCCTGGAGCTTGCAGAGGGATCAGTTGTTACAGCTTCCAAGCTTTTTAAAGATGCCGGTCTTACTGATCATCTCATTGGCTCTGAGGCTGTGACTTTATTAGCTCCACTGAACGATGCTTTTAAAGGTTGGATCACTCCATTTTCATTAAGCTACTGCAGCAATTGAGCCTTAAGAAACTCTGAAATAACTGTAATTGTGTAATTTGCGTGCAGACAAGAGTTTGGCCATGACACCCGACATGAAGAAACTGCTGAGAAACCACATTCTCAAGGAGAAGTTTTCCTCCAAGAGTCTTTATCATGGGCAAGAGCTGGAGACCCTTGGTGGATTAAAACTTAGAGTCTTTGTGTTCAGAAATGTAAGTCTTGAATTATACATATGGGAATAATTCAACACAAACCCAAGTCCCAGCAGCTATTTTTAAACGAAACGTCGATATCTAAATCCTATAACAGCAGATCAATACTTTTCATTTTCATGACAATGGTGAAGGAAATAAACTAGATCTTGCATTATGAAACTCCCCATTTCCCATCCCAATCCATCAAACACACATAAGAGCCACGTTTTTTATTTCTAGCCATGTTGTAGCTGGCAGCGAGGCTGGTATAGTTCAGTTTGCAGACTGTTTGTGAATTCACAGACCACCAGAAACCTCTCCTTTGGATCACCTTAACGTTTTCCACAGTCCACTTCATGCATCGTCTGTCTTGTGAGAAAAGAGAGCTTTGAAACAAATGTGCTGATCTGTATAACCAATAACCTTAACCGTTTCACTTTGCAGAGGCTGTGCATTGAGAACGCCTGCATTGCTGCACACGACAAAAATGGCCGCTTTGCAAATATGTTCATCGTTGACAAGCTCTTGACACCCCCCATGGGAACTGTCATGGATGTCCTGAAGGCAGATGATCGTTTCAGGTAAGCACAGTGACGATAATCCTCACAGTGATGTCTTAAAGGGATAGTTAAATCAATTCTGGCATCATTTTTTCGCCCTAATGTCATTCCAGACCAGTTTGAGTTTCTATTGTATATTCAATAGGACACTACTTTTGTGAATGGCATTTGGTCAGAAGACAGATGCACACCAAAGCTATTGAGTGGTATAGTCTACTTTTAGAGCTTGACAGCCCAAATGCCATTTGCTTTTCATTATATGGAAACGAGAAAAAAAAAAGTAAATTCATCTTTTGTATTCTACACAAGACATAAAGTCATATCGGTTTGGAACAGTGTTATTCTAATATCACTGAGATTCTATTATAGTTTGTAATAATATTTTGAATGAGTTTTTTTTATATATTTCTTTTCTGTTTTTTATTTAATTTTAGTTATATTTTTACTAATTTTGTTGTGTATTTTTGCCATTTTTGTATTTTTTAAATGTCTGTATATTTTTTATACATTTTTATATTGTAGTAGTTTTTAGTACAAGTTAAACTAAATTAAAATGTATTTAATTTCAGTTTATTATATACTATTATTATATATTATTTCAGTTAATGCTTATTTTATCTCAAGTAAAGAAAATGTTTTTTATGGTTTTAGTTTTAGTTAATAAAAACCCTGGTTTGGAATGGCATGAGGTTGAGCAAATGATGACAGGATTTTTTATTTACTTTAAATAAGGTGCTTATGACTATTTAAGCCATTCTAGAGGTATTTGAGAGTACAAAAGATTTAACCTCACATCGGTGGTGATTTAACCAGAACGCCCTATAAAAACCTAGAAGAACATTTTTTCCACCATAAAGGGCGCAATTGTTTTCACAGTTTTATTGAAAGGGAATTTGCAGCTGCCGTTTCTCACCCACATTCAGAGACCTCAGTGTCGGTCTCTCAAAACGTTTTTTGTAATGATCATACTTGCATGTTTAAACTTGAGGCTGTAATTTCTTCAGATTTCTGATGACCCGGGTGGAATTTGAGCTGTCAGTCTAACTGTCTTCTCTCGCCTAAAGATATGCTCCTAATAATGTGCATTGATGAACTTTCATCCGTACAGCACTTTGGTTGGCGCCATTCAGAGAGCAGGCCTGACCGAGCTCCTGAACGAAAAAGGGGCCTACACCTTCTTCGCCCCCACCAATGCTGCATTCAGTGCAATGCCCCCCGCCGACCTCAACAAACTCATGAGTAATGTCCCCTGTGTCACCATATGTGTTAGAAAAGCAGATGTTCAGTGCATGATTACACACTAACTGGTCCGATTTGTTGCTATGAGAATTCTGTAATAAGTCTAAGTGTATGTAGATGTGCAGAATATACCTGCATCTGTTGTTTCCTTTCTATTTTGTACATAGGAGACCCCAAGGAGCTGGCAAACCTTCTGAGATACCACATTGGTGAAGAGTTCCTGGTCAGCAGCGCTGTGACCTCACATACCAGAATGAAGCCCCTGACAGGAGATAAACTGGAGTTAGGCGCTGTATGTACTCACTTATTGAGTCAAGAAATTATTTTTGGATTCTGTATCTGTAATAGAAGTGGAATCTAGGCCAACATATTAATACACTGACGTTCAAAAGTCTGGGGTTGGTACGCTTTTGAAAGAAGTCTGCATTTATTTGATCTTTAAATAGAGTAAAATCAGTAATATTGTGAAATATTATTACATTATAAAATAACTGGTTTTAAAATTAATCATTTAATTTATTCCAGAATTTTCAGCATCATTACTCCAGTAATGATCCTCAAGAATCATTTCTTTTTCATTTTCAATGTTGAAAACAGTTGTGCTGCTTAATATTTATGTGTTTTTTCAGGATTCTTTAATCAATGGAAAGTTCAAAAGATCAGTATTTATTTAAAATGAAAACATAAATGATATATATGTCTTTACTGTCACTATTAATAGCATTCATTTCTCTTTTTTTAATTATACTGACCCCAAACATTTGAATGGTAGTATATATTTATATGCTCAGTTCACCCAAAAATTCAATTTCTTTCATTTTTTACTTTTATTTACTCTGTCATCTTTACTCTTACTTATAATAAAAGGATACTACTACTACTACTACTACTCACTCTCATGTAATTACAAATATATGTGCTGTCATTCTGCAAAACACACACGCAAAAAATCATTTATATAGAAACTTCACATAGAAGATTTGTCACCCTTAACTGTCGTTCAATCTTCAAAATTCATCTTTTGTGTTCCACAGAAAAAATAACATTTTAAATGACGTGTGAATAAATTATGTCAGAATATACATTTACGGGTAAAATCTTTCTTGAATCTGATTTCATCTGATAATTCTTACATTTCATTCTGATTTTTATCCCTTTCAGCTTAACTCCACTCTATACGTGAACAGGGTGCCTGTTGTCGAGGCTGATCTGATGGCTACCAATGGAGTCGTACATGCTGTTGATGTAATCGTAAAACCACGGCGTAAGCCATGAACCAGACATTCTTAAACGTTATGATAAAAGCAATATCTTATTTCAGAGCTTCATAACAGTGTGACGTGCCACTTTGTTTTAGCTCCTAAAATTGTGAGTGATCAGGCTGAAGGCTCAACAATCAGACGCACCTCTGCTGTGAGGGTTAGTACATCAGAAATTATTATTTAACAGTAGGTCAGTGCTTATATTTAATTGCTTGCTAAATTTTTATACATATTTTTTTGTGTGCTTGAAATGCCAAAATAAATGAAATATATCTTCTTCTCAATTTTTCATCCTAGGCTGGGTCTCAAGTACTGAAAAATGGTTTGTATGCATTGCTCACTAACTTTTTTTTCCCACATAAATGCAATTAATAAAGAGTCTCAGATATATTTCATAATTTGCATGTGATTGTATTGAAATAATGAAAACAAAATGTAAAAAAAAAAAAAAAAAATGAATCGTAATATATTTCTTGCTACATTACAGATGATCTCTTCCAGAAGGTCCTGAGAAGCCAGAGCAGCAGATCAATGTCTCGTGTCCAGTAAACATAGCTCTACAAAGTAAAACTGTAGTTCATTTTAACCTCCACCACTTCAAAAGGATGGAAACACACAGTGGAGAGATAATTAAAGGCTAAGAAAATCCAGGCAACAAAATACATAATGCTGAAAATGGAAAACAGTTCAGCATTGCAAGATTGTGACTTTTTTCATGTGCCAAAGGCCCTTGGATAAAGAGTGGTGATTTCTAAATATCACAAATTGATGACAGCAAAGTTATGGCACTTCATATGTTTTGGATATTCATTCGACTTCCGTTTTGGAATTTCAGTCTGAATTATTTGAATCAAATGTTGGTTCAACACATTTTTTGTTAACATTTTGTATTTCTTTTTATTGTTTTTGTAATGATTTGGTTGTTGCATTTGATATATATATAGCATGTTTGCATGGTTTAAGCTGGAACAAATGCTATTTGGGCACATTAAAAAAAACACACAGACCAGATTTATGTCTTCGTTTCCCATGGTCTATAATGTAAACTTGTGCAGATTATTTGTTATGTTACACCAAAGATGTTTTGTGAAGAACCAAAGATCACTGTCTGCATATTTTAAAATAGAATGACCATTTTGTAGCCACAGAGTTATAGTTTACATATAATTAGCCAGTGCCCTTGAATGTAGTTTGCTCTGTCTGTTACAAGCCAATTTGTCAGTTCACTGAGCTGAATTCACAATGTGGTGGATTGTCATAATGTGGTGATTAATGTGTGGCAATTAAATGTCTCACTGTCAGACTCTGTTCCATGTTTTGTCTGTGTCTTGCTCCCCAGGTGTTCCTTTCCCATGTTTAATTTGTCCCAGGTGTTCCCCATGATGTTTCATTGCTCCCAGGTGTGTCTCGTCATCCCCTCCTCCTGTGTGTGTGTGTATAAAAATTGTTCCCAGTCCCAAGTTCTCGTTCCGCTGTGAACGTCTTCCTGTGTTCGTCTCCCTTGGTTCCTTGGTGGTAATAAAGTCCTGTAAACGTATTCTCCAGCGTCTCCTCGTTCCTCGTGTGTGTGCATCGTGACACTCACTCAGATGATAATTTAAAAGTCTGCTTGTTCTCATTATTCATGACTAAATAATTTCTCCACATTCCCTGTTGCTTGCTTGAAGTCTCTGCAGTCACTAATTTTATCCCTTAAAACTCATCTTTGATAAAATGACATATTTAAATGTTTTTCCCGTGAAAATAATTTATTCGTGCCTTAAAGGGGCCATAGGATGATACATGCACTTTTACAAGTTGTTTGAACTGAAATGTGTGTTGGCAGTGTGTGTACACAACCTTGACAGTAGCGTTTCAGCACAGACTGGACTGGTGTCTTACCTTAGCTCCGCCCTGAGTGAGCTGTCATCAGTCCGCCATTGTTTCACCGCCGGAGCAGATGTAGACAAGAATGACTCCTAACAAGCGATTGAGGTGTTCTGTTGTTGGATGTAATAATGAACATAGCAGTCGTCATTTACTCCCGACATCTGAGCCGCTGAAGACGCAGTGGATTACTGTTTGTTTTTGAAGGGAATGGTCCCCCGATCTGCCTAAATGCGTCTATGTTCGCGCGAATCATTCATGATCCAGCCTCATCTACAGAAGTTTTGTAATGAATCTTTGCAAATCGCCTTTCCGAATAATGTGCTAATTAGCAAGTTTCACATTGAATGCGGCTAAAGTAAACAGTCTCTCTGAGAGCAGCTTGGAAGAGAGGGGCGGGGTCAGCAGAGCTCATTAACATTTAAAGGAAAATGCTACAAAAACGGCTTGATCAGAAAAGAGCTGTTTTTGACAGGGTAAAAAAAGGTGTTTTTAAAAAGGTGTTTTAGATTTTAACCAAACTATGTTACAGACTTTTCATTAAGATCCTAAAGAATCATATCAACTTGTGGGAAATGGGCATCCTATGACCTCTTTAAAATTGCATTTAAAAAAAAGCCAAGTCTAGGCCTTATTAAACATGCAGGGTTCCATACACTTTTTAAATGTATTTTATTTTTATATTTCTAGCACTTGTACATGTATTTACACTGCACTTACAAATTGCATAAACAATGTTATGAGATTAATGTTTTACATATAAAAACTGGAATATAGAAATTTGAAGTTAGAGAAAAAATAGAATGACACTTTTAAATATGAAACAAGCCACTGTCTTAATAAGTGAGTCACTGAGTCACTTATTGAATCGATTCTTTTAAAACGACTGATTCATTCAGGCATGAAGTAAGAAACCGTTTTTATGAATGGATCAGTGAATCATTGACTCAACCGATTTGTTCAAAATGCAAATTCTTTCAGTAAGGAAGAAAACACCGCTGTGTGTTGCTGCAGAGATGCACTAGACGAAATAGAGCAAATAAAAAGACAATATTTTCTTAATATTTATTTCTTATTTGGTATTACTTGATCTAATTCACAACTAATTACAATTCAGTTCAAATCAATTGTATTCACTTGTGTTTTAGGCACTAAAACAGTCCAGTGCTTTGTAGTCAAACACATTTTTATATTGAAGAAATCTGAAGATTTCTCTGCCACCACATACTGGCTGCTGGCCACCCCAATGAAAACATCCTGGCTCCGCTGCTGCCAACCAGGAGAAAATTAGAAATTTCAGCACTGGATCGGTGCAACTGAGACAGAAAATAAAGTGGTAAGTTAAAGTCCGCATGAAATCAAAAATTACATTTACTTTGTTAGCACATATTGCACATCTTGAGGTGAACAATGAATCTGTGCAAGTTAATCCACTGGGGGGAAAAATTGCTTGTTTTGGTAATCTTTAAATTGACGGGATTGGTTACATGCTCAGTAGGCTAATGTTGTTTTGTGATGAATGGGTTGTCTTTAAACATATTTAAAAAACACCAGATAGACATGTAAACAACATTAAAAAACCTCATTTTCACCACAGGAGGTCTTTAAAAACAAATATGACTTTAAAAGCACAGACATAAAAGTAACAGCAGTTACTAAATAGGGCAGTTTGTTTTACTTCAGGAGTCCGACATCAAATAGAGATCCAACACAGTACCAAAATAGTTTTTCGTACAAAAGTAACAAAAAAAAACTGATAGTAATATTACTTGAAAACGTAAATAAATTAATAAATAAAACGGAATAAATGAGTAAATAAATAAATAAACGATCCATTTTCATCATTGTTGCCAAATGTAGGTGGTTTTAGTGGGAGGGACAACTTAATTGTTAGAGAGCATCTGATTGGACAAAAATCTGTGTAGTGCAGTATGAGTCATCATTATTTTGTTCTATTTTCTGATTGCGTATATTTGCTAAAGGTGAATTTTGTCAGAAGTTGTTGTTTAGATGTATGCTAACATATACAGTAGATGACCTTAAAGCTAACGCACATGAACTAAAAGCAATAAAACTCTTATTTTAATTTCATTGGGTCTTTAAAAGTTGTAAAACCTATTTAATTTGCTATCCTAAACTCACAATTATATGGTTCATTGCATTTTATTATTTACATTAGGCATTGTTTTTCCCCCATACATGAGCCTATCAGAACAAACCTACCATTTTTTGGATCCCAACCAACCACGGGAATCAAAATGAGACCGCTGGAGCTTCCGTAATGACTTTACATGGAAAGATGCCTGTTGTTTAAACGTGCCATTTTGCTTTACTGTGCTTGTTATATCACATACACTCTGGAAACATTTGAGGATGGTAAACAGTTTCTGTACCCAGCAGCAGTCCTAGGACGGGATGTCTCAAAGCTGCCCAACGGAGCTGGAGTAGGAAACATATGTGCACAGTACCCTTTCTCAGCTGGCAGCCCGAACGAAGCATTCCAACAGCAGTTTGCTCCCAGAGCGAGACACTGGCAGCATGTTTTGTGTCGCATAGGGCAGTGGGGTTTAGTGCTACTAGAACCTGCTGGCAAACACACTTTTAAGTTATTATTACAGTATGCATGTAGCAACCAAAAGTCTATGTGCTGAAAAATATTGAAGATACTCTAATCTCCTCTCATTATACCACTGCACGGAAACAAATGTCAAGTCTAATAAGTCTACATCAGTATTAAATTCAGGGTTACACAGGATGCCTGAGACCTTTATAAATAATTTGATGTCTGTTTCCATTTAGGATCAATCCAGAGTTATCAGACTTTCCTCTTCAGGAACTCGAGCTGCGTCGGAAACGCTAGGGGAACGCCCTTCAGCGTGACGGGCTCTGAACCTCGTGTGTAATCAGACCAATAGATGGGCGAGACGTCACGGGCGGGTGACGTAATGACCAGGAAGCTATAAAAGCAGGTGCGGTGAGACCAGCGTCAGCTTTCTGTCATTCAGCAAGCACTCTGTGTGTGTGTCAGTTGTGAGTCTTATTTGGTGTTGTCTGTCCCGTAGAAAGAAAAATAAAAGAAAGAATTATGTCTAAAGCACATGAAAGGAAACACCATCTGATTAGGGGCGAAGGCAGCCTGCGTTGTCTGCCTGGGAGCGGAGCATGCTGAGTCAGCTCTTGAGAGAGCTGACTGCCCGCATTGCGAGCATCTTCCTATGCATGTTCTCCGCTCCCGGAAGGCACTCTTTGCTGAGGGTGCCTTCGCTAGCGTTCCCCGTGGTGCGGGTCCCGCTTCCGCCGAGGCGGAGTGGCGATTACGCTCGTGGGGTTCGCAGCTGGAACTGG
>NW_015551063.1:719127-723446 GCF_001515605.1 Sinocyclocheilus anshuiensis
GAGTTCCTGAAGAGGAACGTCTCAGGTTACGTATGTAACCCTAGTTCCTCGAGGGAACGAGACGCTGCGTCTCGGTGCCATACTTCCGGCGTCCCTGCCAGCGCTTGCTTCATTCCTAGGAGCTGACGCTGGTCTCACCGCACGTGCTTTTATAGCTTCCTGGTCATTACGTCACCCACCGTGACGTCTCGCCCATCTATTGGTCTGATTACACACGAGGTTCAGAGCCCGTCACGCTGAAGGGCGTTCCCCTAGCGTTTCCGACGCAGCGTCTCGTTCCCTTACGTACATACGTAACCTGAGACGTTTTTCTTGTCCACTATTTTGACCTACTAAATTTAAATCAGATTATCAGATTTGGTAATTGTTGTTATACAGTATCTGGCAATATCTGTGATGATCTGCTTTGAAATGCATAAATCTTGTACATTTTATTGAATACCAACTGTCTCCAGTACACCTACACATGGTTATTGTAGGATAGATATCTTTGTCTGTGAAGGACCTTTCTAATAGGAAACACATGTGTCACCATTAATGGCTCAATATAATGGTTTTTCACTTTCTGTATATCAAAATTGTGCTTCATATGGTCACATCTACATTTACTGTTTCTATTGATTGAACCGGACTTCATTAGGTTACACCATTTTTAAAGGAATAGTTCACCCCAAAACTAAAATTTGCTGATCCTCAGGCCATCCAAGATGTAGATGTTTCTTCGTCTGAACAGATTTGGAGAAATGTAGCATTGCATCACTTGCTCACCAATGGATCCTCTGCAGTGAATGGGTGCCGTCAGAATGAGAGTCTAAACAGCTGATAAAAACATCACCACAATCCACAAGTAATCCACACCACTCCAGTCCATCAGTTAACGTCTTGTGAAGCAAAAAGTTGCGTGTTTGCAAGAAACAAATCCATCGTTAAGATGTTTTTCACTTCTAACTGTTGGTTCTTCTATCCATAATATTTCTTTCTCCAGTAAAAAAAAAAAAAAGTCGTCTTGTCTGAATCTGGTGAGAAATATGCCCAGATCAAGCACTGTTTACAAGCAAAATCAGTCCAAAACTGTCCTTAACAAATATGTCAGTGTATTTGATGTGAGAGAACAACAGAGGATGGACTTTTTCACTGGAAGAAGAAATATGGATTATGGACTCATATGTTGGCCAGAAGCAACGGTTTAAATTTAAAACACCCTAATAATGGATTTGATTGTTACGAACAGCTTTTTGCTTTTCAAGACATTAACTGATGGACTGGAGTGGTGTGGATAACTTGTGGATTATTGTGATGTTTTTATAAGCTGTTTGGACTCTCATTCTGACGGCACCCATTCACTGCAGAGGATCCACTGGTGAGCAAGTGCTGTAATGCTAAATTTCTCCAAATTTGTCCCATTTTTGGGTGAACTATTCCTTTAAGGGTTGGATCAAGGATAAATAACTCTTTAATGTAACACCCATACCCACTGTTAACTTTTTACAGTGTATATTGAGCTGTAATGAGAATGCAACAGAGCAAAAATATCAATGTTTGGCAACTTGAACCTTGCTTGGAAAATGCACAATGAAGTCATAGCTACATTCAAACATAAATGGAATTTAGGGCAGTCATTTCATGCTAGTCATAAGCTTCAAATTGAATCTTTGTATTGCATGCAGCTGTTCTCTTGTAGCCAGAGTGACAGAGCGAGTTTTCATTGATGGAAAGGCTTACAGTAACAAAACCCAGCCAACTTCAGTGTTTGTTCAAAAAAAGCAGTGCTTCTTAAGTCCTTCTTCTGTCCTTCTAGACAGACACAGATGTTTTGGGATCTGGGTGGATGACTTTGACAACACACATGACCTGCTCTACATATGTTGCCCTCTGATTTGGCCTTTTGCTGTGTGGGCTTGACCCACAATAGCTCTCTTATATCACATACAGGACACCCAGTGAGAACAGATTGTAGAACCAGGTTTCCAGTATCCATAAAACTCACAGCTTGTGAAAGCCTGACCCTTGTATGAACAAAATCTGTGAAGATGTCTTGAAAATCAAGCTGGAGACACAAAGTAAAACAGGAACAGAAATTAAACTTAATCACCTTAAACTGCACACAAAACATCTCGCTCCACTCAGGAAGACTAATGGTTCATTTAATACTACTTAATAAACTTACTGGCCTCTGACATTGTTGTTTGTTACTTCAGGTGTCTTCAGCTGTTCAAAAATATTGTCCAAAGTAAATGTGAAAAATAGTATTGTATCTTGTATATGCGTTTTATAATAAAAATGTATGCATTCAGCAGACGCTTTTATTCAAAGCGACTAACAGTGCATTCAGGCTATACACTTTTTACCAGTATGTGTGTTCCCTGAGAATCGAACCCAATGACCTTTTGCACTGCTAACGCAATGCTCTACCACTGAGCCACAGGAACATTTGAATTATGTATGCGGTGAATTGTTTAAAGAGTTAACAAATGTAAAAGATTTTTAAAGAACTTGAAAGAGAAACTGGGATTTTTTTTAATTTTTTTTTTGGTAGAGAAAGACTGACCCCTGGTGATTACTTCAGGACGAGGTATGCATGTCTGCATGTTTCATTCAACAAGAAAAATGTGCAGAAAACCTGTGTTAGAACAATAAAAAGTTTATCAGAGTAAGAAATATGAAGCCTTTTGCTAAGGTTTATTTTAATATGCTACGTTTTTATTTTTTACTTACATAAATATATAAACGTGTTAAGTAAATATGTATCACATTTATATTATCAGTGTTCTTGTCATAAATAAATAAAAGAATGAATGAATGAATGTTAATTAATTATAAAAGATATACGCATAATCTGCTGGAGGGTCTATACGGATAAGGTGTAATGGTTAATCTGAGAGTCTGCCTCCCATATGTGTTTTCACACTTACCCCTCGGTTCATTCATGACAATATCATAAGATTCTTCCTCGTTCACTTCTTGAAAAACCTGAGAGAAACCTTGAGCTTGAGGAAAAACTCTGAATGAAGATGTTTCCACATCTGCACAGTCATAAGCAATGTTAAAACGCTCCATATTATTCATCTAAAACGTTCTCCATAGCCTAGATTAAACATAATATTTATGAAAATTAAATGTATGCTATGCTTATATATTGATTGTATAAAGCCATACTTCCACTAGATAGATAGATAGATAGATAGATAGATGTCTCTATTCGCACAATAATACAGATGAGCGAGCTAATTAATTTGATTATGACCTCTTGTTTATGCGCGAGTAAGCAAGCACCGCGTAACTCACTCTCTATTGGCTGTTGCACTGCTGAAGTTTTAAAAGCCAGACAGAGTGGAGCCAACTTTCGTGACGTCACATGACCGTAGCACAACTTCAGGACAGCGCATGTATAACAAGGCAAACAGCCTTATCCTTAATCTTCCGCCTTTATATCTAGAGACTATAGTTCTAAGTGTAGGCTACTTGATAGTCGCTCATTGTGTCAAGTCTGGTTGTGTCAAGTACACAAGTTACTTAATTACACAAATTAGGCTGTTTGTTTCCCAGATAATATTCACAGAAATAGATACAGTATATAAAATAATATCGCCCAATGTTACGTAAAACGTTTTTTTAAAAGTCAGTTTTAATTAACTGTTGGCTAAATTGTATTAATTTGTATGAGTACATTTCGGTCTGTTTTACAAATTGCAATAAAAACGGGGGATAAATTTAATAAATCGTTAAAGCAGATTAAATCATCTACATATTCTATTTTTATTCAGCTGCATATACGCATTGCAAAGTTGGGCATTTTGGATTATTATTATTATTTGTTATTAGATGTAATAATGATTTGAGAGTGGTAAAACATCCATAAATCTCAATAAAGACAATAAAGAAAAAACAACAACTAAACGATAATAATAATAATAATAATAATAAATTCAATGCCAGATATAGCAAGTTAAATCGAATTAATACTAATAACGTAATAGGACACTGTAAAATTGTAAAAGAATAAATTATATAGAGCTAATTTGATCATTTACAGTTACATTAACCTTCATATAGGACACCAAAACAGGTATTTGTCTGTTAGTAAATGCCTTCTAATGTTCCATCTTAAAACCACTATAGAGAAACCATAATACTCGCATAATATCATACTATACTCTATTTATCACAGACATCTTTTAATGATCTCAAGTGCATGCACTGTGCTGCTACCACTGTAGAGGAAGAAGAGTAGTCGGTTGTCAAATGGGCGGAAGGATATGCAGTATTGTGATTCGCCTCCAGTCTGTTTGACGCCAGGACGGGTGAGAGACGAGGGAAAG
>NW_015551063.1:723722-726727 GCF_001515605.1 Sinocyclocheilus anshuiensis
GATGGAAAGAGAGGCAGGAAAAAAAAGAAAAAACTCCTTCATGTCGGTGTCTGTAAAACAGAGCAAAGGTCGACAGACGCTACACCACTTCATGAAAGGTATGCAATCTAATAATAATACATCTAGCCGATAAAGACGGTTCAGTGGTCACTTATCAACTTTATTCCAACAGGGATGGTGGTGTCCCGCAAGGGGGTGTTGAGAAGTGATTGAAAAGTTTCCTTGCTGTCTTTTCTTTCCTTTCTGTGCGAATGAGGTGAGGAAAACACGTGAACGAGGTATAATTACATTTTATAAAAGCAGTATTTAAAACATATTCTAGACCGTTATTTTGAGGTTGCATTGGTTTTGGGGTTTAATTAAACCGCAAACTACAAATCTAAACGGCTAACTGGCTATGTAGCAACTCGGCTAGCAGCAAGTTGTCACACAATACAAGAAAAACAAACAAACAAACGTGGCAAGAATGTATCCAAAATATGTCGTTGTAATTTCTGAAATGTATGAAAACTGGTAGATTTATAGTAAAAGCGGTTTGAGTTTAAAACAAATGCCCATGTTTTGATCGAACTCGATCCCACAAAGTTGCGGCTAACGTAGCTTAGCTTCACTCCTCGTTTATTGAGCTAATATTTGTGATTTCACACCAAACCTCGCGTATTTACATACAGAAACCCCACGAGGATGAAATGAACAACCGTGTGCTTTAATAATAATTGGCGTATAGTTGAAGAAAGTGGCTGTTCACGTTCTTGTGAGGAGTGATGTGCGTGTCTTACTGGCTGTGACTCAAAACCTAGTGTGCTGCCCACTCAGACAGCATTTTTGGGCATTATAGTCTTTAAAAACTAGTGTTCTGCCTTGGTTCGGGCTTTCTGAACGTGCCCGTGATGGCCAAAATTCTGTCTAGATGAGCAGCTCGCTTGGTTTCGGACATTCAGTGAGTCTGTCTTCAGTAACACTCATTTAAATCCCTTGAAAACCCATTCACAGATGTTTGCTTATGGTTTAACTTCCGAATTGTCTATCTGAGGGGTAAAGTTTATATGTTTGGTAGTAATCATCTTGAATTTGAGCTGCTGTGATGAGCTGTTATCATTCACCTCTGTGTGCAGTGTTTGGGAATATCTATAGTCTCAAAGTTTTCAGAGCTGTGATCGTCCTTGAAACAGTCGGAGAAAGATGTTGAGGATGTAAATAGATGTTTTTGTGGTTTGTTTAAATATTGTTCATGTGGTCTGAGACTTTTTTTTTTTTGTGGAGAGTTGTTGAATTTTATAGATAAAGAGCTTCAAAATCATAAGTTTTCCCTGGCCTTGGTGCACAGAGACAAATGCTGCACTTTAAATGACATTTTCATTCAAAAAAAAAAACGGTATCAAAATATTAGTCCTTTGAAAGACTTTGGCTTGTTTTTGACCTTGACCGAGGGGAGGTTTAGATACGGTCAGCTCGTAACATGTTATCAGAGATGGAGTGCCTTCAAAGAGCAGCATCACCATGTTACTATTTAATTCAGCACATAATATGATTCTGTTTTAATATGAATATGATTTCTCTCATGGTGATGGCAAAAATGACTTGTCAATACGACTGAACTTACTGTCCTTCAACAGTCGTATATATGAGATCTCAAATTTATCTGTGAATTGAAACACAACATGCATTCCGATTCATAGCTCACTTTGATGTACAATTCATACACTTTCTTTTAAGCTGGATAAAAATGAAATAGTCTGGATTGGTAAACATTATAAACAAATAAATAGTTCAAATATACATACAAATAATCGAGTATGCCATATGATCAAGTTTTTTTTTTTTTTCCAGTAGCTGATTAATACGATGAGAAATGTTTCACATCGTGGATTTAACATTGTAATTAAAAATGGGTTGATTATAAATGTCAGTTTGTTCTGACATTTTGATGTGTTTCAAGTCTTGATGAGATGTTAAAAGATTTATTTATTTTTTTCAGATAATTTGTTTCGATGGGTGGAGCTGTGTTCTTTTAATATTTGGTTGAAATATGGCATTAAGTCTCATTTTGCTTCTGCACTGGTTGTTTTTGAAGTTTCAATAGCAGGATTTGTTTCCATTCAGAGCCTCTGAATATCTGCCAACATGTAACATCTGTCACATAGATGTTCATGTGAGCGTTCAGATCTGTTGTCAGTCTTGACCTATCATCTGATCCTGAATAATATTGATTAAAATTAATGTTGCAGATGTATATCTTTAGAAACTGTTTTTTCTTTGTAGCGTTTCATGCATGGAGAACAATGGGGTGGTGATTGTTTATGTGCAGCATAAAGTGGGTCTATCCCTATTTGTATCGATGATGTAAGGCTCCAGGGATGGAGAGTCTGGATGCTGTCAAGCAATTAATCTGTCCTCCTCTGAACGACTGCATCTTTGTCTTGGATGGGTGTGAAGGGTCTCCTCCTTATTTAGAAAAAGAGATCTTGTTCTGGGGTTGTATAAACAAAGCCATATTTTTCTGATCAAATTCGAACTGATAAAATTGTAAGGCCATGCTTCTGTCGTGCTCTTAAATGTCACTGAAATGTTAGATGGCTCTTTCAATCTGGCTATTATACCTAATTGTGTGTGTAATTTGATTTTAAGTGTAATGCATGGGTTGAAGCCCACTAGAGGCATTGTGACTGCACGACAGTCCTTGTAATAAATCAATTGATCCAGTAAGGAATAAAAGCACCGCTTCCTTGGTCTGGAGCTCTATTAGTGTCAAAATGTGACTCCATTATGATTTAGAAAGCTGATTTCATGTGTAATTTTGCAAATGGCACTGTTCTTGAATGTATATCATAATTATAAGGCAGCATCAAGATGCACATCTTCTGATAATCACATTGCGGTTGCAGTCAGCATCTTAACCTTATTTTCATTATTATTTGGGATAGTGTTGTCACGGTACCAAAATTTCAGTATTCGGTACCAATACCGGTGAAAATCCACGGTTCTCGGTACCAATTTCGGTACCA
>NW_015551063.1:727066-729940 GCF_001515605.1 Sinocyclocheilus anshuiensis
AAATAGATTTTTTTGTGGTTTGTTTAAATATTTTTCATGTGGTCTGAAACTTTTTTTTTTTTGTGGAGAGTTGTTGAATTTTATAGATAAAGAGCTTCAAAATCATAAGTTTTCCCTGGCCTTGGTGCACAGAGACAAATGCTGCACTTTAAATGACATTTTCATTCAAAAAAAAAAACGGTATCAAAATATTAGTCCTTTGAAAGACTTTGGCTTGTTTTTGACCTTGACCGAGGGGAGGTTTAGATACGGTCAGCTCGTAACATGTTATCAGAGATGGAGTGCCTTCAAAGAGCAGCATCACCATGTTACTATTTAATTCAGCACATAATATGATTCTGTTTTAATATGAATATGATTTCTCTCATGGTGATGGCAAAAATGACTTGTCAATACGACTGAACTTACTGTCCTTCAACAGTCGTATATATGAGATCTCAAATTTATCTGTGAATTGAAACACAACATGCATTCCGATTCATAGCTCACTTTGATGTACAATTCATACACTTTCTTTTAAGCTGGATAAAAATGAAATAGTCTGGATTGGTAAACATTATAAACAAATAAATAGTTCAAATATACATACAAATAATCGAGTATGCCATATGATCAAGTTTTTTTTTTTTTTCCAGTAGCTGATTAATACGATGAGAAATGTTTCACATCGTGGATTTAACATTGTAATTAAAAATGGGTTGATTATAAATGTCAGTTTGTTCTGACATTTTGATGTGTTTCAAGTCTTGATGAGATGTTAAAAGATTTATTTATTTTTTTCAGATAATTTGTTTCGATGGGTGGAGCTGTGTTCTTTTAATATTTGGTTGAAATATGGCATTAAGTCTCATTTTACTTCTGCACTGGTTGTTTTTGAAGTTTCAATAGCAGGATTTGTTTCCATTCAGAGCCTCTGAATATCTGCCAACATGTAACATCTGTCACATAGATGTTCATGTGAGCGTTCAGATCTGTTGTCAGTCTTGACCTATCATCTGATCCTGAATAATATTGATTAAAATTAATGTTGCAGATGTATATCTTTAGAAACTGTTTTTTCTTTGTAGTGTTTCATGCATGGAGAACAATGGGGTGGTGATTGTTTATGTGCAGCATAAAGAGGGTCTATCCCTGTTTGTATCGATGATGTAAGGCTCCAGGGATGGAGAGTCTGGATGCTGTCAAGCAATTAATCTGTCCTCCTCTGAACGACTGCATCTTTGTCTTGGATGGGTGTGAAGGGTCTCCTCCTTATTTAGAAAAAGAGATCTTGTTCTGGGGTTGTATAAACAAAGCCATATTTTTCTGATCAAATTCGAACTGATAAAATTGTAAGGCCATGCTTCTGTCGTGCTCTTAAATGTCACTGAAATGTTAGATGGCTCTTTCAATCTGGCTATTATACCTAATTGTGTGTGTAATTTGATTTTAAGTGTAATGCATGGGTTGAAGCCCACTAGAGGCATTGTGACTGCACGACAGTCCTTGTAATAAATCAATTGATCCAGTAAGGAATAAAAGCACCGCTTCCTTGGTCTGGAGCTCTATTAGTGTCAAAATGTGACTCCATTATGATTTAGAAAGCTGATTTCATGTGTAATTTTGCAAATGGCACTGTTCTTGAATGTATATCATAATTATAAGGCAGCATCAAGATGCACATCTTCTGATAATCACATTGCGGTTGCAGTCAGCATCTTAACCTTATTTTCATTATTATTTGGGATAGTGTTGTCACGGTACCAAAATTTTAGAAACTGTTTTTTCTTTGTAGCGTTTCATGCATGGAGAACAATGGGGTGGTGATTGTTTATGTGCAGCATAAAGTGGGTCTATCCCTATTTGTATCGATGATGTAAGGCTCCAGGGATGGAGAGTCTGGATGCTGTCAAGCAATTAATCTGTCCTCCTCTGAACGACTGCATCTTTGTCTTGGATGGGTGTGAAGGGTCTCCTCCTTATTTAGAAAAAGAGATCTTGTTCTGGGGTTGTATAAACAAAGCCATATTTTTCTGATCAAATTCGAACTGATAAAATTGTAAGGCCATGCTTCTGTCGTGCTCTTAAATGTCACTGAAATGTTAGATGGCTCTTTCAATCTGGCTATTATACCTAATTGTGTGTGTAATTTGATTTTAAGTGTAATGCATGGGTTGAAGCCCACTAGAGGCATTGTGACTGCACGACAGTCCTTGTAATAAATCAATTGATCCAGTAAGGAATAAAAGCACCGCTTCCTTGGTCTGGAGCTCTATTAGTGTCAAAATGTGACTCCATTATGATTTAGAAAGCTGATTTCATGTGTAATTTTGCAAATGGCACTGTTCTTGAATGTATATCATAATTATAAGGCAGCATCAAGATGCACATCTTCTGATAATCACATTGCGGTTGTGGTCAGCATCTTAACCTTATTTTCATTATTATTTGGGATAGTGTTGTCACGGTACCAAAATTTCAGTATTCGGTACCAATACCGGTGAAAATCCACGGTTCTCGGTACCAATTTCGGTACCATAGCAAAACACAAAAACATGCTAATTGAACAACGTTTTTATTAATAACGTTAAACAAAAATTAAATGTACAAAACCAATGCCATTCTTTATACTTATTTAAAATTGTTTCAAGTTTTTCCACAAGTAATAAAAGTATGAAAAAAGTAAACAAGTTTCACCCAAAAGTTTAGTCATAGTTCTGCTGCCACTGAAATACATTTTTTAACTGTTATTTTAGGGTTTGCCTGTGTGTTTCAGGATCTTCCTCAGTCTGCAGCTGTAAAAGAACAATATAATATACTTCAGTAAAGCAATGGGCTGAGTCTGACCAAATGCAACATTAGATCATTGACACCAGCTAAAATATAACTTTTCAG
>NW_015551063.1:730291-740933 GCF_001515605.1 Sinocyclocheilus anshuiensis
AGAAATAATTTTGAACAAAATTAATTCTAATGCTCATTATATTAGCGATATAATGCTACCGCTTATGCTAATGATTAACTACGTATATGCTAACGGCGATGTTTATTTCAATCCGAAATTCAAATTAAAATATGGAATAATATTCATAACAGAAGCTCTAAATATTAAAAATGTAATTGAAACTTACCTGCTTGAACTTGATCAGGGTGTTTTGTTCGTTTTGATGCGTTGTCTCCTCTTGAGGTCGCCACTGCTTTTATGAAGAGGTTGCCAGGTTTTCACAACAAAACCCGCCCAATCGCGTTCCGAGAATACCGGTTCTTTTGACAACACTAATTTGGGATGAAACAGATGGCTGTCAGTTTCCATTTTATGGCATATTAGCGTCACGCCAACATTTCTTCTGTACTTTAAAGCAAAATGTCTCCCTCCCCTTGAAATAAGAGCATAGAAAGAGTAAAAGCTTTAAGTGGGAGGCTTTTGTGACTGCTAGAAAAATCAATATGGGTAATGCTTTCTGTGCTTCTCATTTTGCAAATGGGGCAGCTGAGTGTAGAGGCAGTGCTGTACTTCCTATTGTTAAAGTTCGTTATCATCGGTCCCTCAGCAGTTAAGGCAGAGTGTGCTGGTTACAAGCTGATTACTTGTTTCTGCTGATAAGCAAGGTGTTTTGGTGTGTGCTGTCTCATTGAACATAATCGCAGGAAGATTTCAGGAATTCAATCTCTGGCTTGATTTTTACCATTCACAGTGTTAAGTCATTGATCAGAATAAAGCAGTTTAAAGAAATTATGAATTTCAATACTAGTTATGCTCTATTGACAGCATTGGTGGCGTCGTTTTGATTACCACATAAAATACTTGTCATTCAGCTTTTTAAAACATACAGAACATGCTGTTTCTATGCTTGCTTACTTTGTCAATATTACAGGTTCTGTCACAGCCATGCAACTTTGGCATGGTATGTGTGAGGATCCAAGAACAGATCTTTATACATAGAGAAAATCCAAAAACAGGAATTACTAGTGCTGGGCGGTATGACCAAAAATTTATATCAAAATATTTTTCAAAATTAGACCGGTTTCACGGTATATGACGGTGTACTTTTTTTTTTCATGCATGAACGGGTGTTAACCATATTTTCTACTTATTGAGAGAGGAAATACTGCAGTATATTGACTTAGAATGCCCTATTTTACTGTCATGATGAGTGAATATTGTCAAAAAATACCACACTAAATAGTGACTAAACACGACCCCTTTTAATACATGTTAACCTGGAGTCACTCTCATTTATCTGTCTGATAAAATCAACATCTACACTAAAGAGCGGCTATGCGGTTGTTTTGGCTATATTACTTTTTTGTCTCATGCAGCGCACTGCCTACAATTACAATCTAAAAAAAACAACAAACAAAAAAAGTGCATGTGATATGAACTACGCTCATATTTATATTTCCAAACAATCAGTAAGCGACAGGTGCTAGGAAACGCTGTTTTGTACGCATTTATTGACGAGTCGGCTGTGGCGCGGCCAATTGAAAGCGCTGCTTCTCTGCCGCCCACTGCACAGAACAGACGCCGAGAGAGGTGACACTTCTCCGGGAAAGTCAGATCTCGCGTTCGCGGGACAGCACTGGCGAAATCTTCCAACTGAACCATAGTTAAGGTTTATCCAAAAAAGTCGCTAGGTTTGTCAGTATTAATATTCTATGGAAAAAAGCCGCTAAAAGGGTCTGAAAGTTGCTAAATCTAGTGCTCGTGTGTGTGTGTGTGAGACGCGGGAGCTGATGGCAGCGGGCGGTGGATATTTGTGGTGGTCAATGTGGATATTGTGGATGAGTTCTTCTGTGTCATCACGTTCTATTAGTTCTACAGCTTCAATTTCGGAACTTTCACGCTTAGTAACACATACAGCTGTTCCCTCACCACAGTGCAACAGTGAAAAGGGACCCCTTTCAAACAGTGTCGCGTTCCGAACGTTATTTAAGCGACGTATTGCGGTATTTTAAAAATTCATATCATAACAAAAATAAACACCGGTATTCGGTATGAACCGGTATACCGCCCAGCACTAGGAATTACATAAGTGACAAGCGGTATGAAGTTGACACCCACCTCCAGTGAAATGCAGGTACTTTTTCCACAGTAAATAGGCCTAGTTTTTTGCTTTTGTAGCAGTGACAGTCACAGGTAATGTCTCCAGCCAAAAAGACATTTGACACTTACAATTTTTTTTTTTTTAAGTGCAAAGTTCATTGCACATAAAATACACATTTTTAAGACTAAAAATAAATACATTTGAATGCTTTTTGCATTTTAAACCATTCAAGTGCATATCTCCATATACTTATTAGTATGTGCTTGGTATTACTGCTATTTTTGAAGGACTAGTAGATTTTTCCAACAGAAGCTGTCAACAGAGCTAAACTTACACTACCATTCAAAAATTTCTGGTCTTTTTTTTTTTTGTTAATAAATTATTGCTTTTATTCAGCAAAGATGCATTAAATGGATCAAAAGAAGGGGTGTGCGATATGACGATTAAAATGTCTCCACGATCTGCTTGTGAAGAAATATCGTAGTATTGCACTACAGCACACATTCTATGAGTTGCAGTTCTGGTGCCTCCATCTCAATATACTGAACAACGTGATATACATTCACATCAAATGTTAACTCAGCGGTAGAGTTACACTCATGGGACTCTGTGTTTATTCGCAATCACAAAAGTACTGTATTTGCATGTGCTTTAAAGCCTTGCCGATTAAACTTTTTATTCGCGTGCTGTAGGTCACGATTCTTCGATTCAATTCAAGTACTCTATTATAAAAAATCCTTGATTGCAATTTGCCCATGTCGAGTAACCGGCAAAATACTGGAAGTGGCACATTCCACTGAGGAGAATCCATGAAAATCATTATTAGACCATTTTCTAAGGCTGCACGATTTTAAAAATCATAATAAAGCTAGAGATGCACCGATTGCAATTTTCTTGGCCGATTCCGATTTTTGCCGATTCCGATTTTCTTTCTAAGAACTATAATTGACAGCATATACAAACAAAAATCTACTTTTCTTCAACGCAAAGTTTTATTTTCATAAAAAAACAAGTAAAAAGTCATTAAGGGACCCCTTTCAAACAGTGTCACGTTCTGAACGTTGTTTTAATGACATGCATCTACACTAAAGAGCGGCTATTGCGGTATTTTAAAAATTCATAACATAACAAAAATAAACACCGGTATTCGGTATAAACCGGTATACCACCCAGCACTAATGAAGAATACAAATTATTTCAGAAAAATTCAATATTTGTCAAATGCAATTCATATGAGTACATTATTCTTCTATTACATGATATTGATATTCATACTGGTATTAAATTGCACAGTTTAATGGGTAAATTAATTTATCAGATTAATTTAATTTATTAAAACTAATTAATTTATCTATCCATCTATCAGCAGGAATATTGGACTGCGGTCCCTTTTAGAGTTTATCCACAGACCCAATATACTATTACACAACATGCGTTCTCTTTCTTTTATTTGTGCACGTAACTTGAATCGATCTGTGGAATATGTGGTAGATGCCTCGTCCTACGGAGCATCTTTCACAGGCTTTTGGCTACTATATTTTTTATGAACCACCAGATGGCGCTGTTTTCGAGACACTTGAAGCTTTGAATCTTTTCCCGAAACAGTCAGAGGAAAGCCTCAGTGCTTCACAAGGCTTCATTTGCCCATCCCTACCCCCTACATATTTCATTGTGCGTGACATGATTTACACACAGCGTGTCTCTTCTCCAGGTCATGCTCAGGTTGTTCATAAAAGCCTAAATGTGGCCAGATGTCGGCTTTTAAAGTAGTTGGAGCATATTTAATTACTCGCGTCTCGCCTCCCTCCGCCATTAGGCGTGTTCGATTTGAAGCAGCGCTGCGCAGGATGAGAGTATGACACAAACTGTCTGTGTTTAACTGGATACTTGCCAAGACAGGCATTTTGACATAATTTTGTATGTATTTGACAGTTTTAGTGCAGTTATCCACTAGGGCTGCACGATAAATCACATGCGATATTTAATGCGCAGTAGCCCTACTATCCACTAATTTTGGTATTTGTGGCTCACAAGCAGTTTGAGACTGAGCGCGGCTTGTGCGCTCCACTAATATAGATCAGTGGTGCGCGCGCTTTTGGTGTAAGCTCAAAACCGGCACAATGCAAGCACTATTAAACCGGAGCGAATGAGACGTGTGTGTGTGAGAGAGAAGGGGTCGTCGGAGAGAAGAGAGTGAGAATGCGCGGCTGACGTTATTGCCTGGGCCGCTGCCCGCTGGTAACAAAACGGATCGGCTCGGAATCGGAAAGATGTGAGACTGAGGAAAATCGGCCGATTCTGATCCCTGGCCGATCGATCGGTGCATCTCTAAATAAAGTATAATGCTGCTATTGTGAATTCACAAATTCTAAAGTAAATATATGCTATGCAGGTTTAATATATGCGCTTTATTTGCATGCTGCTCCACACGAACTGGTATCATTTACATGTGTGGAGCATCTCAAACTCCAACTATGCATATGCTGTGAATTTGGGTTTATTGTAACGTTCATCTGGGAACACAAAGTGCACCATTTAATCAGATTTGTAAGGTAAATCATTTATAAACCTATACGCAAACACAGAAGAATACATCAGTATCTTTCTAAACATGCTAACTATTCATCGTGATTTCAAAATAAAAGCTCAAACCCTCACTCTGAGTTTACACGTTTTGATGTTCACATATTCAAGAAATTACAGTGGCTGTAGCATTTCTGTCGTAAAGAAATGGCCAAATAATAAAGATTAAGTGGACACTTGAATTAAATGTTTAGTCCATATTAAATAAGGATTAGATCGTGCTGTAAAGTGTAAAAACAATCGTCAGGTCGTTGGCACCCTCTGCAGTCATTTGTTATAATGCAGAATGCACATTAGTTATATTGTTTATAATACATTATGTATTTTAACAGTTTTGTTCAGTAAAACCATATGATTACTTGCCTAAAACTTTATTTGAACCAGATATTATTGCCTCATTGTATTTTAAGTAATTTTAAAAGCTATTGTTCACTTGGGTCTATTTTTATTACCACAAAAAAAACTAATTACAATTATCCAATTACTCGATTAAACATCAGAGTAATCAACCGATTACTCGATTACCAAAATAATCATTAGTGACTAGTTCTACTTCTGATATGCATTTTTCTACGCGTGTAAGCCTCTGAGCTCTGAACTATTCCTTTAAAGGGGTCATAGGATGCCCATTTTCCACACGTTGATATGATTCTTTAGGGTCTTAATGAAAAGTCTGTAACATAGTTTGGTTAAAATTTCTCAATGGTAGTGTAAAAAACACCTTTTTTACCCTGTCAAAAACAGCTATTTTCAGATTAGATACTAGATCGCTACATTATATTCCTCAGCAATGAGGTGGTAAAAAAACGCTGTTTTTTAAGTAATTGTTTGTACAGAGAGACACGCAGCACGCAGGTACACACAACTGTCATCTCTCTCTCTCTCTCTCTCTCTCTCTCTCTCTCTCTGTCTCTCTTCTAAGTCAATATACTGCAGTATTTCCTCTCTCAATCAGTAGAAAATATGGTTAACACCCGTTCATGCATGAAAAAAAAAATACCGTCATGTACCGTGAAACCGGTATAATTTTGAAAAATACCTTTTAAGAATTTTAGAGAATTTTAAATCCTTTATTGCACGGCTAGCCGTTGATTATCCCTTACATAACAAATACATAATAATGACAAAGATTTTTATCTTCACCCACTTTGGCCTAAATGTCATTCTTTTTTTATTTTATTTTATTTTTTTACCTTGTAAGGCTTTGTTTTTAAAATAGAGAAATTAGTTTGGCTCTACTGCTCAGACAACTTGTGCAAAATAGTAAAACCAACATGACAAAGTATCGTGATAAAATCGTGAAATTTTTTCGCCCACCTCTAATCAAAAGTGAGACAGACTTTTATAATGTTACAAAAGATTCCTATTTCAAATAAATACTGTTCTTTTGAATCTTTCATCAAAAAATCCTAAAAAAAAAATTGTTTAGTTTCCACAAAATTATTAGGCAGCTCAGCTATTTTCAGCATTGATAATTAGAAGAAATGTGCTGCAGAATGATTTCTGAAGGACCAAGACTGGAGTAATGATGCTGAAAATTCAGCTTTGCATCACAGGAATAAATAACATTTTAAAATATATTCAAATAGGAAAGTTATTTTAAATTGTAAATGCATATTATTGTTTTTACTGTATTTTTTATCAAATAAATGCAACCTTGGTGAGCATGAGACTCCTTTAAAAAAAAATAAACAAAGTAGAAAATCTTACCAACCCCAAACATTTGAATGGTAGTGTATGTTGAAATCCTAACATTACCTTACGTTTATCTGATGAACTACAGAATTAGATCTGCACTCCTGGTGGAAGACAATGACATGTCAATTACAGCTTGTGCTATTAATGTCAGGGCTGGTTTGATTTGCTCCTGCTTCCGTTGCATATATGTGCCTGTACACAAACAGTGTCTGAACAATATTGGGGAAGCTCTGTTGTACTGATATTGACGTTGGAATGAGAAGAGATGACCTACTTACTGTTTGGAGATGTTTGGCTGTTGTTCACCCATCTTAACTGCGTCTTTGATTACTGATCTATCATTCTCATTTTACATAAAGCATGGTGTGGTTTTGATAGGACAAACACCGTAGTGGTCTGGGAGTGGGAAGTGCTTTGAATAGTAACATTTTGTCCCGAAGAGCCAATGGGCTGATGTTTGGCAGCTGAAGAGGTGAAGGGGAAGGGATGTGGCTACAGGAAGTGCCTTATATCCTTTTTGTCCTGGTTACACTTGCAACTTCTTCAGCAGCGGTGCTGTGCTCCGCTCGGTCTCGCTCTGCGAGCTCCCTGGGTGGGGCAGCGGGGAGGCTGTTGCTTACAGATCCAACACAATGAGTCTGTTGTAGTTCACTATAACACATGGCAGATGGGTACATCCTAACAGTTATCTGCATGACCTCAGATGTGTGCGTAAGTGTGTAACTATGTAAACTGCACACACTCACAGCCCAAACGTTCTTATCTAGTTACTTATTAAAAACATACATTTTCAAAAATGAACATAACTGCTTCAGAATTTGTGTTTTGGGTATGGATGCGTGTAATTTACGTTGTAGAACAAAACGTAAAAGTATCATCAAGTTATGTTTACCACAGGCTTTATTTTACTCATTAATTGTAAAACCCCATAGGAAAATCTCGAAGGAACCCGCTGCGAATTACACTTCTGGATTCTGACGTCATAGTTGCTTATTTTTTCAAGATTTTGATATCTCATTTTATTTACTTGGTGTTTTTTTTATCATTCAAATTTGGCTGGGTGGTTAATAACACATTTTTCTGTGGTGTGACAAACTCAAAACATAGGCCATTTAATATTGTTTTACATGAACTTTAAATGAATACAACCTTAGCCTGTTTTTCAACACTGTGAACAGGGTTCGTACGCAGGTTGGAGTAATTTACAGGTCTGCAATAGTATGGAAAAAAGAAAGCAAAGTATTGAAAAATATTTGCTTTTCCAGACTTTTGCCCCTATTTAGATTTCTATAATAGAAAATTAAGAATTTAATGAAAATACATTTGTCATACAAGAAGTGTGTTTTCATGGCAGCTGTTTATTGATTCTTTAGTGATTGTCAGGCACAACTGAATGAATTCAAGGTGCACTTTTTCATTATGCAAAGGACTAGCCTGAAAAATAAGCTTTTTTTATGCTATTTGCACAAAAGAAACAGCATTTATTAGACAGTTGTTGTCAGATTTCATTGGTAATTTCAAATATGAAATTTAATTGTAAACTTGGCGAATAGTTTTGGAGAATTTGATGTTTCTCCAGAGATAGGAGCTCAAGATATTCTTAGCACCGTATTACAGAGCCTCTAAAGGGATCTTTGCAAAAAGAAAAAAATATTCAGACTTACATGTGCGCACAAGAAACCTTTAAACTTAGCATATAAGACGATGCACACTGGGCCACCTATTGCGCCATCAACCCATTTTGCGGTGTGATTTCTTGGCCACCACAGAGTATGCATTAAAGCAGACCTAAGGCCTTGAATTATGATGTACTGCCCTAATGTAAGCCAAATAAATTCGTATCACTTTTTTACAGTACCAGTCTTTTTTATAGACCCTTGAACTTGGCAAATAGGACAGTGCACATAGCCGTATTGTGCCATCAGCCCTTTTCGTGTCATTGTTTCTCCGCTGCCGCAGAGGATGCATTAAATTGGACATTAGGCCTTGATATTAAAGGTACTACCCTAAGGAAAGTCAAATTTTGAGCAAATAGATCCGTTAATTCATGTGCATCCATGCTATTATTTTCTTATTAAGATCGCAGTATAACAAAGGTTATAGTGTATATATAAAACTAGAAATTGTAATGCATAAGCACCCAAAAAATTCCTGTGTGGATGTGAATAGTTTCTCAATGGCACGAAAAAGTTTCTCGAGTGCATGTGAAAGTCTGTCTGTGTGTGTATATGTATGTATGTATATACACAATGTAAAAAATGAGTGTAATTTTAACTGTAAAATATTGTAAAAATGGTAAAAAAAAAAAAAATGTAATATGTTAACAGTAAGTGAAAAAAGAACAAATCAATGTATAATTTACAGTCAAAACTAGGGCTTGCTTTCACATTGAGCAGCATTAACTACACAGAGCCGTTGTTCACTGACGAGTTGCGCAAAAAATCGTGCGAATATGAACGTGGTTTTGCGCAACTCGTCAGTGAACAACGGATCTGTGTAGTTAATGCTGCTCAATGTGAAAGCAAGCACGTGATGGAGATTTACCGCTGATTACAGAACCGGCTTTACTGATAAGATGCTCGTTAAATATCGCATGCGATTTATCGTGCAGCCCTAGTCAAAACTGAAAATTGATATTCCCAGAATTCCCTGCATGACATTCCACATTTGAAAGTATTTTGTTTAAATCATGTTTCTTAGTTTTTGTTATCAGTTATTTACATTGGGGTTTTATGTTACATCTTCTGTTGTTTAATAAATATTTATTGCATTATTTAAGTGTCATGTGTGTTACCACGATGGTGTTGTGCATTTGCGTGAATGACTCCGTGCACCTTCTGTATATTAGTATATACTTCAGCTTGTGGGGAAGTTACTTGTGATGAACTTTGATTCTTCACGTGGCTTTGTCTTTTAGCACCTGCATTATTATGGTGGTGGTCAGTATATGTTGAAGGTACAAAACAGATTTTAGTAGCAGTGTGCATTGTTGATTTTACTGGTTTACATTCAGATTTTCTTGTTTGTAGATTACAGTTTTATAATGTAAACTTTAAAGTTTGTTCTTTAAATGTGTTTACAGGTTTTTTGTATTTTTTACAAAATTATTCTGGCAACCACAGCTGGCAAAATGTTTTTGTAAAATAATTTATTTTACATTGTATTAGTGGTTTGAACCTACACTGGTCTCACGGTTCGGTTACGATTATCATGTGTTCGGTTCGATTCGATGTCACAATGCATCACAATGCATTGACAATGCACTGCATCCTCAATTTTCAATTTTACTTCACATTTATACAATTTTGTCAATAAATACCGTATTGGCCCGAATATAAGATGATGTTTTTTTCTTGGAAATACATCTGAAAAAACGCGGTCGTCTTATATTCAGGGTCTAGACTTTGACATGTCAATAATACACCCACAACAATAGGTGGCACCAAATACGCATAAAACGAGTGTGCCATGAAATATGTAATGTAATGTGTGTTGTAAAGATCGCGAGGAAAAACCAAAACAAAAGACTTTGTCACGTTAGCCTGATGGGACCAAACTCCCTTTGTGATTTTAAAACGTAAGACAATACCCAGATTTGAAGACTACAGTAAGATTTAACTTCTACTGTTAATAAGATTTTGGTAGGCTACTATCAGATGGATAGTCTAAATGTCCTAATTCAGATGGGCTACCTGTTTTGTTTTTTTATGGTATATCAAAAAGTGTATATTTTTTAAATGTGATTGTTGCTACATTTTACCAGTTTTTACCATACTTTCAAAACAAAAATTAAAATAGGAAAAATATGCAATATGAAAATAATTAAAGACAAAATGTGTTTTACTGAGAAAAAACAAGATTTGGTTTTTAAAAAGCCTTTTTCCAAAAGGTACATCTGGAAAAGGGGGGGTCGTCTTATAATCAGGGTCGTCTTATATTCGGGCCAATACGGTACAAGCAGTCAGATATATGAACTGCACCTGACCTGGTTTCTTAATTTAGTGGTATTACCCCCTGCTAGTGATGTGACATTTGAACCGAGGCATCAGAGCTTGTGTCGAGAATAAATGGGCGTGCCAGATGAAGCCTCGATTCGAAGCTTGTGTTGTTAATTGTCATAGAAATCACATGACAAATGAAGCTTCACTTTTCTGCGTGTCGAAATGTTCGATCCCCCAGATCTTACTTTACGAAGTTTTAATTCGGACTTATTCAGTTACATTTTAGATACCCAGTCATATAAGTAATATGAAGAATAGT
>NW_015551063.1:741727-746832 GCF_001515605.1 Sinocyclocheilus anshuiensis
GTAGTGCTGGGCGGTATGACCAAAAATTTATATCACGGTATTTTTCAAAATTATACCGGTTTCATGGTACATGACGGTAGGGCTGTCACGATTATGAATTTGGCTGACGATTAATTGTCTAAAAAATAGTCACGGTTATTGCGGTTAATTGTCTGTTTTAGGGCTTTGGCGATTATCCCGATTAATTGTCTGTTTTTATGGCTTTCATTATATAATTGATTAATTTAAGGGTACAGTAAATAATTATGACGTTATCTTTTAATCTTTTCGGGTTATTATTTTGCAGTGTAAGATTACATAGAGTATTCAAAATTCTAAGAATTGGCCAATACCGATCCAACACCAGCGCTATTTTTTTTTTACACCACTACAGAATATCAGCCTCGTCCTACGGAGCATCTTTCACAGGCTTTTGGCTGCTATATGTTTTATGAAAATTATCAGCCAAAAATGGCATTTTTGTTTTTTGGACGAAAATTTATGGCACACCGCCGTAGCTGTCGTTACTGCCTGGTGTGACGCTGCGCTCTATGAATGTGTGTTCCATTGAGCTGCTCACAGCCCATGCGAATGCAAAGTCTACTCAAATAATGCGCTGACAGGAAATTTCTATGTAGTTTACTTGTTCCTGTTTGCAGTAGCGCTACTGTGCTTTAACATGGTGTAGTACAACTGTACTGGGCGACCCTGGTAAAAAGACGCTACCCTCTTGTGACGCTCTGCTCTGGTCACATGATCTGATAATAATAGCTTTGTAGAACTATACATTATTGGGATATTTAAACAAAAACAAAATCAGTTCAGTCTGATTCTGTTGCATAGAACAGAATAAAAATATATTGATTATTTATTATTAATATATTTTTCCCTCCCAAGTTTTTTTTAAAACCATTTTTAATCACCTTTTCCCCCTTATTTTATTTTACATACTAATCTTCCACGTATCTTGTCAGATAATATAAGGTCATGAACATTACATGCATAAAAATTATCAAATTAGCTAAATGTTGTTTAAACTAGTTTTAGATATATTGTATAGGAGATAAAACATTTGGAGTTCCTGTCATCTTTGTCATCATTATGAATCATCTACACAGTTTTTTCCTAACTGATGTCAGTTTCTCTTTTTGTTGCAGGTGCCCCTTCTCGAAGTGTCAACCTCTTGTATCTAATAGCTGACTCATCGTTGTTTTCAGCCTTAATTCCTCAGTTACCCTTTACACTAATTCCTGGAGTGGTTGTGACCCAGTTCCACCCCTCTTCCCGCTTCACTGCAGGCCTTCCTGAGTCCTGAGCACCAGCAGCTGCGTCCTGCCCCGACTTCCTGTCCTTGGTCGTACAAGGCTAAGCTCGTCAACTCCCCTACCCCCCCACATACACAAACACACACACAATCATCTTCCTGGCACACTGCGGGCCGAGAGCGCTTCAGATCCCACTTCCTGGTGCAGCCCAGCACTATGACCTCCATGTCCAGTCTGTTCTCCTTCACCAGCCCGGCGGTGAAGCGGTTGCTGGGCTGGAAGCAGGGCGACGAGGAGGAAAAATGGGCGGAAAAGGCTGTGGACGCCCTGGTGAAGAAGCTAAAGAAGAAAAAGGGCGCCATGGAGGACTTGGAGAAGGCCCTCAGCAGCCCTGGACAACCCAGCAAATGTGTGACCATCCCCCGGTCGCTGGACGGGCGGCTGCAGGTGTCCCACAGGAAAGGCCTTCCTCACGTCATCTACTGCCGTGTGTGGCGCTGGCCTGACCTGCAGTCCCATCACGAGCTCAAACCCCTCGAGGTGTGCGAGTATCCATTCGGTTCCAAACAGAAAGAAGTGTGTATCAACCCATATCACTACAAACGAGTTGAAAGTCCAGGTAAGTCATGACTGATGTGTTTATATTAGTTCTCATGACTAGTGGTCGACCGATATTGGTTTTTTGACAGCCGATGCCGATATCTTGGCCAGCAGGGGTGCCGATATAAAGCAGATATAATTTTATTTATTTTAATTGATATTTAAGAAATTTTAAATCATTTGAAAATGGATTAAAAAAGAATTGTTAAATAAACATACTTATACTTTAGAAGACAAAGTATATTGCAAATAAATAAATATTTAATACAAATATAATTAAAAAGGAAGTAAACACTGTAACCAACAGGACACTCAGTATTCTGGGAAGTTTGTGTGCATTGGGAATCATATTTTTTCAAATAAAGCCAGGGTAACACTCATTTTACATACAGCACACAGTGGAAATTACATGAATATGGCAGTGGGCAAATGCATAAAGCGCAGCATAATTTGAAATCACGAGTTTAAAGTTTTTCGATCGCGCGTCTCCAGTGAAACTGAACTCTCCTACTGTCAGGGTTCAGTTCGCACGGATCGACCGTCACTCAAGAGGATACGCGATCATGCAGGATACAAATGCACACTTCACAAGATCTCACAGCTGGATCCGACTAAGTTTGCAAGGTTTGTGCGGTTAAATGCTCATTAGTCATTCAAAGATTTGTTTAAATTATATAAATGCATATTTGCTGAATGCTGAGGGCAAACGAGAAAGTTCTATTTGATTATTAGACAGACGTCTATCCGTATTAGACAGAAGAAGAGGGAGAATGTGAGCACTTAGTGCTCAGGTGGTGCCATTCTCGGCGCCGTCAAAATAAAAGTCCCGCCTCAAACGCATCGACCAAACAGAAAAACTTACCGGCCGATGCCAATATTTGAAAATGCCAAATATCGGCCGATATATCGGCCTTGGCTATATATTGGTCGACCACTACTCATGACACAAGTTTTACAACACAAATGTTTTGTCATATTAAAGGTGACATATCATGAAAATCTGACTTTTACAGGTTTTAAGTGCTATAATCAGGTCCCCGGTGCATCTATCAACCAAGGAAACGTGAAAAAGATTAACCGTAATATTACGGCCCTTAATCTGTAAGTTTACACCCACGGTGCCGTTATTGTGTTTTCGCAAGCGACAACGGTGTAATGCCGTTAGCAAGTTTGAGCAAAACATGCTAACTGTTCTGTCTTTGGCTGCACAGACGAGCACAGAACACTGTTTAGAGTCCCAGCCTCAGAGGAGACAAGAGATCAGTGGATTTATTGATTTATTTACTGTATATTTCTGCTGCCACACAGATCTAAAATAAACATGCGATTTATTTCCCAGCAGTTTACCTTCACAGACATAACCGACTGTTTTTTGTAACTCGTGTGTGTTTTTAACGTTAACTTGTGTGTGGATGAGAACTTAGTTTAGTACTCACATGCTGTGGCAGCCGCTTTCTGTCCGTGTGCTTCGGAAATGTTCTTGACCCATTTATGGAAATTAGGTCTGGGCGATAAATCGATTTTATCGATTAACTCGAATGTGTAGTTTACGTCAACTTGTTTGAATGAAAATCGGTTTTCTCTTTAACATCCGTCGACGCTCCCCTCTGGGCTCCCGTGGTTCTGAATGGGCTCAGCCCTCCCCCCGCGCGTTTGCCATAGAGATACACAAACAACATGGCAGCGAGCAGGGAAGAACTCAGGGATTAAGTTCCCAAGAAAGGCACAGTGTCATCCGTAATTTAGAATTAGTTCGGTTGCACCCCGCTGCAAAGTGTGTTTGAAGTCTGTTGCTAGCAAAGGCAGCAGTATGACCAATTTACTGCAGCACCTCAAACAGAGGCATGCTGCCGAGTGAGAGAGATGTTGTGCCCTATGAAATGAACACAACAGCAGTGTTACTTATTGCGCGGCTCGCCAAGCTTTACTTTGTGGCTCGCATGGCAGTAAATAATACGATGATATGATCATGCAGTCAATACAGATATTTCATAAAAACATTAAAAACAAGCAGGGCTATAACATAACCCATTAAAAAAACTCACACCATGTCTACACCGGACGCGAGTGGCGCGATCCGACAAAAGACAATAGAACCCAGTGATGTTGTCTACACTGGATGCGGTGCGATGCGACACGATCCCGATCAGTAAACTGATGCCTCGTTCTATTTATGATGAACTGTACTGACACTACGTTCAGATGATTTGCAACTGTAGTGTCAACAAGTGTAGACAAACTTTTAGTGCAGCGGGGCGCGGCAAGACAACTGTCGTTGCGTCCGGTGTGTAGACACAGTCAGACAGTGTCTGCTCTATTGCAAATAATTTATATTAAAAAAAATACCTAAAACAGCGGCATTACAAGATGGAAATATAGACTAGAAAAGATATTTACACTTGCTCTGTCCTACGTCCATGACACTAACTCACTGCGGAGTTGCCAGTTTTAATCTTAACAGCTCTTAACACCGAATGTGCACTTGGATGGTAGATACATGATGGGCTAGTATAAAAAAAAAAATAACTTAAGGTCATTCCAGCATTAAGGTAATCATGCTTTTTTTTTTAAATCATCTTGTCTCAGTTACAAATTTGACTGGTAAATTATAAAGAATGATGGCCCCTTTTGCACTGCATTGCATATCAGGGATGACAGATTGATAAAAAGACATGCTATTTATGACTAGATGTAACTTTTGATACTTCGCGGTAGAAGTGACTCTCTGATTGACTTTGCCCTATCAGTGCGGCTCCCATGAAAAAAATAGTGAAGACCACTGACCTACAGTCTTACAAACATTTACAAACTGTATCCGGTATGATAAGAATGTTATGTTACATTTTATGTTATGTTACGTTATGTTGCATTTTCACTGTTTATAATGGCAGGGCCTGCCATCTTGTCTTTTTGGCTTGTTGTTTCTGTTTGCACTTTAACCCCAAGGGGGAAATCCAGATCAAATCCCAGAAGGGAAAATCAAAACAAAATAAAGTTAAAACTTGTTTTGAACAATTTCTTTGTCATCTGCAGATTGATTTTAAGTAGGGGGGGAAAAATCGATTTAAATCGTAAATCGGATTTTTTTTTTTTTCCCATATCGCCCAGCCCTAATGGAAATGTAATAAAAGTACACTGCAGGGTTATTATAATTAGCTAAAACTAAAACCATAAAAACATCTTCGTTACTTGAAATAAAACAAATGATACCTGGAATAAAATAAAATATTTAAAATCACGTGGGTAGGGAACTTAATACTG
>NW_015551063.1:747186-750469 GCF_001515605.1 Sinocyclocheilus anshuiensis
ACCAATCACACATTAAATCCTTGTAAACTGATTTCGTCTGTCTTGTCAACAAAGTGTTTTTCTGAGAAGCTATCTTTGATGGCAAGCAAACAAAAAAAGAAACAGACAAAATAACAGTGAATTGGTCAACATACATGTCCCCTGTGAGGAGATGTGGCCTATTATTTCCTCTGCATATCGAGCGGTATAGACTGTGTTGACTATCAGATATCCTTTGACCCCAGAGGCCTTCTGATCTCTGTAGCCTCTGTTGCCTTCTGCTTAGATTGAGATGTGCACTGTATTGAGCTTTTCAAGGGCAGATGTCACATGTCACTCAGGAGAGAAAACACATTTCTGTTGAAGCCGGAAAACTGATCTGTTGTGCCTTAGCTATTACCTTGGAGCACAAGCCGGCCAATCGGCACACAGATGTCAAGGATGCAGGATTCTTTTTTCTGCCATAAGTATTTAAATCAGAATGATCTGTTAGGATGTTTAAAATACTGTTATCCTTTCTCAGTACTTCCTCCGGTGTTGGTGCCACGACACAGCGAGTTCAACCCTCAGCACAGTCTGCTGGTGCAGTTCCGCAACCTGAGTCACAATGAGCCTCACATGCCTCTCAACGCCACCTTCCCAGAGTCCTTCCAGCAGCACAGCGGAGGAAGCTCGAAAAACCCTGTATATGTATTTTTTTAAAGAAATGTCTTATTTCTAATTTTTAAAAGAAATAAAATGTTCACCAAAACTGCATTTATTTGATCACAAATAAAATAAGTTTTCTATATCAGAATGATCTGTTAGGATGTTTAAAATACTGTTATCCTTTCTCAGTACTTCCTCCGGTGTTGGTGCCACGACACAGCGAGTTCAACCCTCAGCACAGTCTGCTGGTGCAGTTCCGCAACCTGAGTCACAATGAGCCTCACATGCCTCTCAACGCCACCTTCCCAGAGTCCTTCCAGCAGCACAGCGGAGGAAGCTCCTTCCCCATCTCTCCAAACTCGCCCTACCCTCCGTCCCCCGCCAGCAGCGGCACCTACCCCAACTCTCCTGCAAGCTCTGGGCCATCCAGCCCTTTCCAGCTGCCAGGTACACACAACACCACTCATGAAATTGTTAGTTCGTTTGGGATGTTTTTGCCAGGGTCAAACTGATGTGTTGATTTTCTTTGCTGCTGGGATTGCAAACGGATGTGTGACGCTGAATGATAAACCTGTGATATGACGGTGAGTTGTGCAGTGTCGATTGCTGTCAGTAAACAATGGAAATGCCAGCTAAGCAGCCCACCAAAGCCCGGTGACTTCAGTCCTGCTGCTGGGTGCCCATCACTTGGCACCGGCCCGCACTCCCTCTATTCTGTATCGAGTGATTTGCTGATGCCTGCATCCGTAGGCTGGGTGCACTCAGGCAGAAGGACAGCAAATGTTTTATAGCGCTGTGGGTTAGAACTAAAGCTGGTTTTATTCATAGAAATTGCTTGATTGCAGCATCAGATCTGCCTCAGTGATTTAAGTGATGGAAGCACTTAAAGCTTTGACGTATGTGGCGTGTACATTGTGAACGAGTAACTGTTTTACAATATGAGCTCCTTTTTGTGTCAGCTCATCACTAGCGCAGTCTCAACAGCATCAACAATTCAACATTTAAACACTACGTTGTAAAAGTGAATTGAAGAAATGTATACTTCTATTCAGCAAGGATGCATTAAATTAATCAAAAATGACAGTATAGATGTTTATAATGTTACAAAATATTTCTATTTCCTTTTTAAACTTTGTGTTCATCAAAAAATCCAGAAAAAAATGTGCCACCGTTTCCACAAAAATATAAAGCAGCACAACTATTTTCAACATTGATGATAATTATTAAAAAATAATAAGAAATGCTTCTTGAGCACCAAATCAGCATTGGAGTAAGTGCTGCTGAAAATTCAGCATTGCCATCACAGAAATAAATTACAATTTATAATGTATTCATATACAAAACAGTTATTTTAAATTGTAATAATATTTCACAATATTACTGTTTTTACTTTCTTTTTTTTTTTGATCAAATAACTGCAGCCTTGGTAAGCATAAGAGACTTCTTTCAAAAACATTCAATCTTACCATCCCCGAACTTTCAGTGATGATAATGATTCATTCAGATGGATCTGTTTTTCTACAGTGAAATTCAAAGGAAATACAGCATAATTTTTTCTTGTATGTTCATAAAAAAAAAAAAAACATCTGATATGGCTGATCCACCAGACAAGCAATCTGACAGTGCTCTTTTTCTTTGGCTTCATTGAATTTATCTCGAAAGTAGTAACATTAACTTGTCAAGCCTTTTTAAAATTCTTCTTGCGTTAGATAACGTCTTCCAAGGATTTTTTTTAGAGCCAGAGGTGCTTTCTTTTATTAGTCATAAACCGTTTCTGGAAGATACTGCATTCAAATATATTTTGCTGTTCTGTTTGCTGTTTAGTGGTAAAACAGATGTTGACGTATAAAATAAATATGCTAAAGTAATATGTGTCCAAATAATAAACAGCCCTGCCACATATTTAAACTTGCCCAGATAATACTGTCAACAAAAAAGTCCACTTTAAATAGCTGTTGTTTCCACATCATGAATATCTGTGTTATTGTACAGAGGTGGGTGTTTGATGTAACGATATTGCGAAATCTGACACTAAAAGGTTTCCATAAGATGCGAAGGGGCTTCCTCTAAAGAATCATCAGAATTCAGGCTCCAGGGGATTGCAGTGGAAGCCCATTTGTTTGCAGCAGGCCTCATTGTGTAACCGCTATCTATCTATGGTGTCTCTTTACCAGCTGATACCCCTCCTCCTGCCTATGTGCCTCCAGATGAACAGATGGGACAGGACGGGTCTCAGTCCATGGAGACTGGCAGCAGCATGGTTCCTCAGAACATGCCCAGAGGGGGTAAGAAACTATTAACTTTAGGGATGCACGATATTATCTGACTGATATCGGAATGGGCCGATAATGGCTTTAAATGTTAATATCGGCATCGGCCGATATGAAAAATTATGCCGATATGTCTTGCCGAACTGTTTTGGATTGCTGCATTTAAACTGAGAAAGCAAGTACAGAATGACACATTCGGTGTATGATAGAGTAAACCATAATAGCACGTGCAGCGGCAGCCTCCCCCGGGTCCTAATGCCAGTTCAGTAAGGAGTTTTAATCTGTAGGGGGCACTGTTGGCCTACTTCTAATTAAATTAAAAGTAAAATAGCCTACACAAATAACATTTAGACTGTGTTTCTGATTAAATAAAGCAGTAATTGATG
>NW_015551063.1:753630-760888 GCF_001515605.1 Sinocyclocheilus anshuiensis
ATCACAAACATGACACTTGTAAATTAAATAATTTTATATATATACTGATTTATTCATTAATGTGTAATGTTTTTTTTTTTTAAACAATTCATAAGCCCTAAAAGATTTTCAGAATTTTTACAACTCTTTTGCTTTAGACCAGGGGTGCCCAAACTCGGTCCTGGAGGGCTGGTGTCCTGCAGAGTTTAGCTCCAACTTGTTATTTATAGTTATTTTCAAAGCTTCAATGTACTGTCAAAAAACCTTCCTTATTGTTTATTTAATTTTAACATAAGTTCTTGTTAAAAACTAACCAAAATACAAATATTTTGCTTATAATTTCTGCACAGAAGAGACTTGGTATTGTTTCCAAACAAAAGGAAATATATCGGTATTGGTATCATCCAAAATGAGTTGGGAAAAATATCGGCATATCGGATATCGGCAAAGATCCAATATCGTGCATCCCTAATTAACATCCTATTCAGAAGTGGTCCCGGTGTGATGTCAAAGAACATATAAAAAAAAAACTCCCTCAAATCTGAGCATCATTACAGAAGTATGTCTGTCTGTCTCTGGCTTGTTTTATAGAGGAAATATTGGCCTGTATTGCCAATGGCCTTGCAGAAGCAGACTTTTGACTACATGCATAAAAGTGAAAACATTTAGGCTATTCTTGCCAAGAGCCCCACCCATTTAAACTGGAAATATATATGAGGTTAAATTTAACAACAGTCCAAAAATTTAATTGCTATTTTATTTTTAAATAAACACACAATTAAAAATTATGAGCGTTTAATAATATACTTGTTTCTACTCCAATTGGTTTTAAACATTTAAACGGTGGCTGTCATAACTTGTTTCCATCATGGATTTATTCTAACATACATTAAGACAAAAATAAACTGAATATGTAATATGACTATATTTAGCAAAATTCTCTCTAGAGTTAAATTACATTGCATTATGTTGTTTACAAACTGTTTTAACGTCTTTCTGCTGGTTTTTTCACGGCATATTAAAGTGTCTAAACCACATTTATTGTTTGAATTCTGAGAGTTTGACAGAAGGATTTGAAAGGTGAGGCTTTGTTTTACATCAAAAGTAACAAAAGGCAAAGCTCATTGCAACTAGTGGATGGATGGCAGGCATGCTACAAATGATGCTTAGTGAAGTGTTCATATATCAGCAGAAAACAGCACTGACTAAAACATCGATCTTGAGATTTAAGAATCAATGTTGGTTCATCAAAATGAGAATCGATTTAATTCAAGAAATCAATATTGTTAACCCAGGCCTAGAAATTACTCTAGTAAAATGACCAACAACAGTTCACTCTTTGTACATTTCATTTGGGGGCGTTTAGCAAATCGAATGACTAGTTTTTCTTCAGAAGCTCTCATTGTAGCTACTTTGGAAACACAACTTTGTTTTGCGGCAGACCAAAATAAGACCATCTGATTAGACAACATTGAGAAAGCTCCTGACTTTTTTTTTTTTTTTTTTTAAGCAAAGTCACACTAACAACCTGTGTAGTTAAAAACATTGTCATCATGACAGCCTGAATTTCTAACACTGTTTGCCTGTTGTAATCTTTAAATCCTTTTGGCCCGGTATCTCCCTCTAATCTCTCCAGAATGTTTATCTAGCTGATGTGGTGAAGTATCTGAGCAAGTTGAAACAATAGATGGCTTAAGCTCAAGGTCTTGTTTTATTTTCCTCTTTCAGATGTGCAGCCAGTGGAGTATGAGGAGCCCAGTCACTGGTGCTCTATTGTGTACTATGAGCTGAATAATCGTGTGGGAGAGGCTTACCACGCTTCCTCCACCAGTGTGCTGGTTGATGGATTCACTGACCCATCCAACAACAAGAACCGCTTCTGCCTGGGCCTGCTCTCGAACGTCAATCGCAACTCCACTATTGAAAACACTCGCCGCCACATTGGCAAAGGTATGCATGCAGTTATTATCCACAAAGATCTTGTACATTGTAACGGTGCTTTATTTCACTCAGCCCTGGAAACCCAGTGGGAGGTGACTTTAACCTTCAGCAAAACAGCGTTGTTATCAGTAACTAAAACTATTAAAAACATTTTTGTTGAATGAAATAAAGCTAAATATTAGGTGAAAAACTTCATAAAACATTAGAAATGTTGCCTTGTCAGCTAACTGAAGCTGACTAATTGAAATAATTAAAACAAAAAAATATAGAAATATAAAAAATGACCAAAGCACATAAAATTACAAAAAAGTTTGTGAAGTTTAAGTGAAACCTAAAAATATAAAAATAAAAGCTAATTTGGAATATGAATAAAAACTGTAATAGTATAATAATACTAAAATAACACCGTACCAAAGGTTTGTCAGCATGACATATAATGACAGCCTTTCACACCAAATAAGATAACAATAAAGATAACTATATGGCATTCTCACCATCTAATGGTTTATTATAAGTATGTGCTGTAGTTTTGTTTTAAATGCTCGAGATCTTTAAATTCGGGTAGATCTGATTGGCAGTGTTTTTAGCGTTCAGCTGGATAAAAATTGTTTTGAAAGTGATTTGAATGAAATTGTTACTCTTGTTATAGCTGTGGTGTGGACTTCCCTATTCTCATAAAATTAGATTGATTATTACTTTTTATAATTATCATCATAGTTACTGTCCTTGGTGTGCATGGCCCTTTAAAAGCAATACTTTTTTTTCATACATAACAATGAAGACAATTGTGTTAATATTACAGTGATAACAATGAATCATCTCCACACCTAAAAAGTTAAATAAAAGTTCTCAAAGCAAACGTGTTCAATTACAATGGTTGCACTATATTATGATTCACTATTGAAATAAAACACAGGAAGACCTACAAGATGTCTTTTTCTAATCTTCCACAGAATGTGCAGCTGTTTATTGAGCCAGATATTCATTATTTTGCGTTTTACTCTATAGAATATTTCAGAAGTCCATTTATGATGATCTCTTCTCCCTCAGGTGTCCACCTGTATTACGTTGGAGGAGAAGTGTATGCAGAGTGTCTGAGTGACACCAGCATTTTCGTCCAGAGTCGAAACTGCAACTTCCATCATGGCTTCCACCCCACAACTGTCTGCAAAATCCCCAGCGGCTGCAGCCTCAAGATCTTCAACAACCAAGAATTCGCTCAGCTGCTCGCTCAGTCTGTCAACCACGGATTCGAGGCCGTCTACGAGCTCACCAAGATGTGCACCATCCGCATGAGCTTTGTAAAGGTATGAGTATCACCACCACTGAGAAGTTTTCAGATGGTTATTCACCTTTAACAGTTCAGGGAGTAAAAACTTAGTAGAAGATCTATCCTTGTGTAACTTTATACCTTAACTTTATACCTTTTTCTTTTTTTTTTTTTTTAGGGCTGGGGTGCAGAGTATCACAGACAAGATGTGACGAGCACACCTTGCTGGATAGAAGTGCATCTTCACGGTCCCCTCCAATGGCTGGATAAAGTCCTAACACAAATGGGTTCTCCTCTGAACCCCATCTCGTCCGTCTCATAATGATGGGCCCTGCTGGGCTGGGAGGATCTTTTCTGAGCTTTTTTTTTTTTTTTTGGTGGTTTTACTTCACTTTTGAAAGAAAAGGAGATATTAAGGGCTGAACTGTTTACACTACCTGCAGAAGGGTGACCGGATCCTGCGGCAGTCAGAACGAGAAGAATGAACTGGGGCTACAAGCACATCTAGCTGAGGAAAATTCTAGGCAGTGACACAAAATGGACTAACTACTGCTTTAGCAATTGCCTTCCTGTTTGTTTGTTTGTTTTTTTGCAATTGTTTTAAAATGATGCTTGTATGACTGATTTTCTCTAACTGTAGGTAATCTAGTAGATGAAATTGACATGCTTTCATGTATCTCTACTTCACTTTACACCAGTTGAAAATGGCAATTTCCTAGTTCTATGAGAATCTTTTTAATTGCTATGTTGTCTAATCCCTGTTATTCACAAGGCATATTTTCCTTTATATGTTTACTGTTAGACTCAAATCTCATTACAAATGTTTCCTTTTTATAGCATCTGTTGCCTTAAGGCAAATCAAAGTTACTGCTTTTAAATAAAGTTCTTTTATCTGATAAATTTGTGCTCGTTTGATATGTTTTTGTGATTACAAATGAAAGCTGTTGCTCTCTTGGAGTACATGTGAGCATTATGGACTGAGACTTGTAATTTTTAAATCCACAGCGGTTGGCTAGCACAATATGTCCTTGCAAGTGTCTGTGTTCTCCAGCACAGAAAACACAGAAGTGCGTAGATTTCATTAGTGTTGCATGATCGTACTTGTTTTATACAAACAGATTTCTGCAAGTGGAATCAGTGCTCATGGAGACTAAACTGGACCATGATGTCTGTTATTTGCCTCCCTCTACTGGACAAGACATGGCATATTTTTAGTACTAGTACCAGTTCCTGTCAAAAAAAAACCTTACCTGTGAATAGTTTTGTACATTTTTACACCAAGGTGGTAGAAAATGTTGCTGTTCACATCAAAACGATATGCTTTCTAGGATATAAAACAGGAGTGTAGACCACATTAAAGTCATTCTTTTAGGATGGAATAGAATAGAATAGAATCTGCCTGCTGTGTATCTGTGTTTGTTCACAATCATAGAGCAATCAGACCAAAATGCTTTCTAAATACAGAAGTTTAAACGTTTAGACATCACCAGTGTGAATTTGAGGAGTGTTACAGTTTATCCACAACAACTAAGCATTAAAAACGCAATAACGCCCGGATGGACTGGGTCGTTTTATTAATGTATTTACTTTTCAATCAAAAAAATAAAACACAAAATGAAAAAAAAATCAATTATATTGATTGAGCAAGCAATAGCACTCGGACAGTGTGTCTACAATGATTATTTCTTGAAGTTATCTATCTATATTGTGATATTGATATTTTAATCAATTATATTGATTGAGCAAGCAATAGCACTCGGACAGTGTGTCTACAATTATTATTTCTTGAAGTTATCTATCTATATTGTGATATTGATATTTTTTGTACGTTTTGTGGCTTCGTTTATTTTGGAGTTGTCCTTATTCGGGTTGTTTTTGGACAGACTTTTATTCATTTATTAAAGATTACATCATGCCCAGCTTTCAACTGTATTTTGAGAATCTTTATTCGTTTTTTCCACTTATGTCTTGCGATTAATCGCATCCAAATTCAAAGTTTTTGCTAATGTGTGTATATTTATTATGTATATATAGATACACAAACACACATGTACATATTATACAAATATTTACATATATATATATATATACACACAAAACGCATTTTTCTTAAATATATACCTGCATGTGTGTGTATTTATATATACATAATAAATATAGGCCTACACAGTACACATATATTATATAAACAAAAACTTTTATTTTGGAAGCGATTAATCGCGATTAATAATTTGACAGCTCTAGATAAATTACTGTAAATTTGAGCCTTTTTTAAAGGCAAAAATTCAACGATACCAACAAAAAAAAAAGTTATGTTGTTTAAAAAAATAAGAAAGATGTAAAATGTTAATTTTGTAATAAATTAATACTTCATTTTATTTTTACCCACTTATTTTTTGTTTGTTTATCGTAATGTCCCTGGCTGTGCGTATTAAAAGCCAATTTAAAAAATGGTTCTCTGAAACTAAAGAACCTGTCTAGCTGGATTGATTAATAATTTGACAGCTCTAGATAAATTCATGTAAATTTGAGCCTTTTTTAAAGGCAAAAATTCAACGATACCAAAAAAAAAAAAGTTAAGTTTAAAAAATAAGAAAGATGTAAAATGTTAATTTTGTAATAAATTAATACTTCATTTTATTTTTACCCACTTATTTTTTTGTTTGTTTATCGTAATGTCCCTGGCTGTGCGTATTAAAAGCCAATTTAAAAAATGGTTCTCTGAAACTAAAGAACCTGTCTAGCTGGATTGATGAAAGTGTCGTAAGCTTTTATTTTGAAACCGAAACTCTACTCGGTTCAGTCATCTCGAAGCTGCTGCGCTGTCTTCACTCACTGACCGCTCACCGGAAGTGAGGTGGCCTTTCTCGAGAGCAAGCCAAAAACAAACACGTAACCGTCAAGCGGCCGCGTCTACAAGAGATTGGAGGCGACACGATTGCTTCAGATGGACGGATAGACACAAGACGCGGTTATTAGATGCACAACTCAACATAGGCCACCTCTCTAAAGCAGAAACAGCGGATTCCTGCGGCTGAAGGTGAGACACTGCGGGTCAGGACTGCTTTAGCTAATGTTAGTCGGCCAGACTTGATGCATATCAGCATATGGTCGGGTTATTAAAACATGCTAGTTAGTGTTTATTATCTCCAAGTTATCGTAGATTAATTATTGTCTTTCGTAGCCTTCATATAACTGTTCAGCTAATTGGTGCAGCTTTCAAACAGAGTCTGTAGCCAAGCATTTAATATACAAACATAATACTATGTAATTTAAATAAAGCTTAGTTTAACTCATTTGTGCTCTTAGAATATGTATTATAGGTCTTGGTGCTTAATGCATATACATACTGTAATTTGGGCCCTTACTTTCACTTTAGTGTACTGGAAAGGTCTTTTTTCCAGACTAGCATTCCTTTTTTCTGCATCTGAATGGTGTTGTAATACTGATTACAGTATAATCAGTATTTGCCCTCATCTCAGTCCATTCTGATTTATTTGTTCTCTCTCCTCTGTAGTGCAAGATGGTGCGAGCCGCTCTTGCCACAGGCACCAGTTTGGTGCTGACTGGCGCAGTGGTTGCTCATGCCTACTTCATCAAGCACCAGTTCTACCCCACTGTGGTGTACCTCACTAAAAGCAGTCCTAGCATGGCAGTAAGTTGTTGTCGGTGTCAGATTCTTATGGAAAGGCACTGTAAACTCTGTGATTTGACTACTATTTCTTTGGCAGGTTTTATACATTCAGGCTTTCGTTTTGGTTTTCCTTTTGGGGAAATTAATGCGGAAGGTCTTTTTCGGGCAACTGAGAGCTGCTGAAATGGAGGTTCGTGTCTAAATTTGCAAAGTGTGCAAAAGAACGTTTTTCTTTTTGTCATTCTTATTTGTACATTGTTTGTGTTTTCAGCACCTGATTGAACGCTCCTGGTACGCGGTGACTGAGACCTGTTTAGCCTTTACAGTCTTCAGGGATGATTTCTCTCCTCGCTTTGTGGCCCTTTTCACTTTGCTGCTTTTCCTCAAGTGTTTCCACTGGCTGGCTGAAGACAGAGTGGACTTTGTGAGTGAAC
>NW_015551063.1:760947-761222 GCF_001515605.1 Sinocyclocheilus anshuiensis
AAAAAGTTGTTAAAAAAAAAAAAAAAAATCACTATTATTTTATATTTATTTTATTATAAAGATGTAATTTAATGTTTTGGAATATAATGTTTACATATTTTATTGTTAGATGTGAGCATTGAGAGTTTACAACAAATATTTTTTATTACAGTTTATATTTGTATTTTATTGATAAATTATGTATGTATGTGTGTATATATGTATATATATATATGTGTATGTATATGTATGTATGTATATGTATGTATGTATATATATGTATGTATATATGTGTG
>NW_015551063.1:761499-764088 GCF_001515605.1 Sinocyclocheilus anshuiensis
ATATATATTGTTTTGGAATATAATGTCATTTTATTGTTAGATGTGAACATTGAGAGGTTACATATCATTTGGAAAAAAAATATTTTTACAGTTTATATTTGTTTTATTAATAATTTCTTTTTAATATTATGCTTTTATTTTTTTTATTGTTATATATATGAACATTGGGAGGTTACACCTAATTTAAACAAATATGTATTTATTACATTTTTTTATTTATTTTATTATCAAATTAATTTATTAAATTATCGTTTGAACAGTGTTTTCATATTTTGTCTGTTAAATGTGAACATTAAGACGTTACATCTAATTTAAAAAATATGTATCATTAGATTTTATATTTTAATTTCATTATAAAAATCTTTATTTATTTTTTAATTTGTTTTTAGATGTGAGCATTGAAAGGTTACATCTAATCTGAAAAAATATATTTTTTTATTTATTACTTATTTTTTTGCTTTTAAACAAAAGGCTTTTATTGTTTATCTTATTTTTAGATGGAAAGGAGTCCAAATATCTCATGGGTCTTCCACTTCAGAGTTCTCTGTGAGTAATTCATGACTGGGTTTGCTGTGGCCTGTGTTCTGTAGCAACAAATATATCTCTTACTTCCCTTTTATATATGAATCTTCTTTGCTAACTCATTTTTCCGGACATGCAAATTATTGAGCTGCACCTGTATCTTGAATTTCAAGGCATTTGACTTCAGACCGCCTTATTTGGACTCACTGTCGTGGTATTGCATCATTTCATGAGCGTGTCACTAATGTTCTTTTCTCTCTGCTGCAGCTCTAATGGTGTTGCTGGCAGTGTTAGACTTTCTGTTTGTCAATCATTCGTGTCACAGCATTATAACAAGAGGAGCGTCAGTGCAGCTGGTTTTTGGATTTGAGGTGAGCCTCAGTTTAATTCTAGTTTTAGTCTGAAGGAGATCCTGCAGAACTAAATTTCATGAATAATACTAATGAAAAGCCCACTGACCCTAAACCTTCTCACATGGTGTCCCATAACTTGTTGCTTGTCATCTTAGCAGTTGAATATATTTTATACTACTAGAGATTTAAAATAACAATGGCTTAACAGTAATATGAATGGTGTGGATGTACCGTAAACGCTTTCTGCTTGTCTTTCAGTATGCGATTCTGATGACTATGGTCCTCACCACCTTCGTCAAGTACACCTTGCATACAATTGATCTGCAGAGTGAGAATCCATGGGACAATAAGGCCGTCTACATGCTCTACACAGAGCTCTTTACAGGTACATCCTGGAGAACCATAGCATGGGATATGTTTCTAAATAGCCCATTCACAGATTGACTGATGTTCCATTTATCCTTCAGGTTTCATCAAGGTGCTTTTGTATATGGCGTTCATGACCATAATGATAAAAGTGCACACCTTCCCTCTTTTTTTTTTGTTTTTTTTTTGCATTTATGTTTAGAAAAATTCCATTTATTTATTTTAATAACTTAATATTGGGCCATGTTTAATATTTGAAGTATTAATTTATATTCTTTTTATATAGTTTTTAAATATTTGTTAGGGAAAAAAACATTTTGTATTTAATGTTTTTCTTAATATTGGGCTGTTTAATTATTTTTTTGTTTGTTTCAGTTTAATTATTTTGCAATGTTTTTATTTATTTCTATTGTATATTTAATGTTTTTTTTATGTTGTGCAGTGTTTAATATGTTTAGTATGTGTTAATAATTTTAGTAATACTAATCAATGACTGCCATGCTTTGTCACAGCTATCCAGATGCCACCCCTGAAGACTTGCAAGCCACTGATAATGTGTGCATCATTTGCAGAGAAGAGATGGTGACTGGAGCCAAGAAACTGCCGTGCAACCACATCTTTCACTCAAGGTTCAGTTCCTCTGCTTATGGAAAAAAATCTCATGTTTCTTTGGTGTTGACATCTGCATGCATATTCTGAATGGTTTGTTCCTCTCATTGTAGTTGCCTTCGCTCATGGTTCCAAAGACAGCAGACGTGTCCGACGTGTCGTATGGATGTCCTCCGAGCGTCCCAGCCAAACCAGACTCCTGCCCCAGCTCCTGCACAAGCACCTGCCCCTGCTGCTCCTGCTAATGCCCCCGTACGGTGAGTGATAAATCATCAGATTCCAGCTATGCTGGTATGTTTTGTCAACAGTTAGAACAGTTTGTATTAATCTTTTGTCGTGTGCAAAATGTTTGTCTTTTCAGGCAATTCAAGAAGGCAGTAACAGATGCCATCATGTCTCGACGAGCCATTCGTAATATGAATACTCTGTGAGTATCTCTCTGAAGTAATTTGAAATATCTTTTAGTGTTATAGTTTGAATTACTGTTAGTTTTCTTTCTTTCATTTATTTAGTTTATTTTTATTAATATAGTGCAGTGTAGTATTTTTTTGTATTTTTTTAATTTTCAGTTAGTATTTATTGTGTTTTGAATTTATTCATTTGTTTTTACAGTTTAATTATGAAAATTGTATTTACTGAGTATCTGAAATAATCTGAAATGTCTTATAATGTGCAAGTGTTATTGTTTGAATTATTTTGTCATTTTTATTAACAGTTTGGTGTAACATCTTTAGTATTC
>NW_015551063.1:764098-779051 GCF_001515605.1 Sinocyclocheilus anshuiensis
CTCCTGCTAATGCCCCCGTACATCCACCTGTCAATGGTAAAAACATCAAAACCTGGCCGATTAATCTGCTGATGTGGCTGTTTGTTCTCTGTAAACCATGGTTACTCTTCTGTGCAGTTGCTCCAGGTATGATGCCTCAGTTTCCTCCGGGTTTGTTTCCCTTTTGGGGTCCCTTCCCAGGCGCGCCTCCTCCTGCTGCCCCAGGTGCACAGGCAGCTACTGACGCTCCACAGACCAGCACCGCTGCAACACAGGCCCAGGGAGCAGGTCAGCAGCTCTTATTTATCTTACCTCACTGAAAAGCTGAAATACCCATGATTCTCATAATAATTTTCACATTGTGTCGTATAGAATCAGGAGCCAGCAACTCGACCCAGCCGAATGCAGACAGTGCCTCTGTTGCTCCCGGAGCAATGCCTGGATTCCCCTTCTCCATGCCTCCACCTTTCCCATCAGCTCCATGGCTGCCGATGCCTCCACCTCCACCCTTTAGTATGTCAGAGTGGTCAAAATGCGGCACTATAATATCATGCATCATTGAAAAAAAAAATGCTTTTGCAAGATATATTTGAGTAATCTGTGACCCCTGTGTTTACTAGTGTCATCCATGCCACCGCCACCATCGACTCTGTCCACCATGTCAGAGGCCGAGCTCAGAGAACTGGAGCAGGAGGGCAGGCGGGGTTTGGAAGCCAGGTTGCAGTGCCTTCACAACATCCACACATTGCTGGATGCCGCCATGCTCAACATTCATCACTACCTCAGCACGGTGGCTACATTAAGGTATGCAAACATGGCTTGAGGTTCGTTTGATAAAAAGTTCCTACCTCTGAAATCCCCGTATTTTCTTTCTTTTTTTACTTTCTGTTTAGTCCTCCAAGATCAGAAACCAACGCTGGTGAGACGAGTACATCAGTGAATGTGGAGTCCTCTTCCTCCACGGGCAACACGGAAACTCCCAGTCAGGAGAACGAGGCTCAGAGCGGTGAGTAGAATGATGCCACAACTTCTTGAATGACTAAGCTAGTGTGTGTGTGTACTTAACCATATTTTGGGGACAAATTTGTACCCAAAAGTGAGCAAAACGTGACAAAATCGCCAAAAACCTCCATTTGGGGACGTCCTCATTTGTAAAACTGCTATAAAAAATAAAGTAAACAAAGTTTTTTTGAAATTGTAAAAATGCTGAAAGTTTTCTGTGAGGGGTAGGGGTGGGTTTAGGTTAAAAAGTGTATAACTATCTGTATATAAAAACAATAGAAGTCTATGTAATGTCCCCATTTAGATAGCTAAGTAAAGGTGTGTGTGTGTGTGTGTGTGTGTGTGTGTGTCTTCAGTGTCACATGATTGTTCAGAAATCATTCTGATATGCTGATTTGCTGTTCAAGATACATTTCTTATTATTATGAATGTTGAAAATAGTTGTGCTGCTTAATATTTTTATAGAAACCATGATACTACTATTTGAAAGAAATCCTTTTATTCAGCAAGGATGCATTAAACCGCTCAAAAGTGATAAAGACATGTATAAAGTTGCGTAAAAATCTATTTCAAATAAATGCTGAAAAAAAAGATCAGGTTCCACAAAAATATTAAGCAACAAAAACTTTTTCCAGCATTGATGATAATAAGAACCATTATTAATAATTAAAATTGGGTGCCAAATCAGCATATTTATTTATGATTTTTGAAGGATCATGTTAAAAACATTAATATATATATAAACGGGTGCACATAAATGGTGCAAAAGCGTGACCAAAATAAAAAATGCGCTGGGTAAAAGTTCAGACGGCTCATTTGCATACCAACATGGCTGACAGCTGTTAATGCACAATCACTGTTTTAGATCGAGTAATACTGGATAAGATTTCTATTCGAACTGAAAGCATCAATTTAGGCTGTGCTCTTCTGGTTTCAGAGCAAAACTGAGAAACTGAAACTGACGCGCTTCACTCTGCAGCGCCTATACTTGGCAGCAACCCGCCTAAATAAAAGCTTGCTGATTTTAGGTTTAAAATTTTTTTTAAATTCATATAAAAAGTAAAAAAAAAAAAACTATTGTACTGAAACCGTTCTTGTTGTTTAAATCAATATACTGACATACTATGACACACAAGTATGTAGCCATTAAAAGTGGCTACCTGGCATCAGGGTTGTATGTTGATTCCAGGGTCATTGTATTCTCTTGTTCATAGATGGATCTGTAAATGGAGCTACAGGCTTTTCTCCACCAGACTCAACCACAGGAGTGGACAAAGACAGGAAGGAGGGGGATGAAGATGAGGATGACGGTGAGCCAAATGCCGCCGAGTTGAGACGACGTCGCCTGCGTAAACTGGAGACCACTAAAACTCCTGACCACTGATGACGTGATCCATTTAAACGTGCAATTGTGAATTGACTTTGACAGTAGAAATGCTTCTCTTGGGCACTTGGCATGTTGAGATGTCAGATTATCTGAGGAAAGTTCATGTGTTCTTATATGTTCATTTAAATGAGGCACATCAAGCACTTCCCGTTGTGTGGAGGATTTGTCATTGTAACGTGTACGGAAGACACTCGGGCAGAGAACTGGTTTCTGGGTTACCACGCATAAAGATATTAAGGATAAAAAAAAGCCTTGCACCTTGAAAGTCCGCTGTGACGTCTGACTAGAGTAATGCTGAGACTTTCCTCTCTGAATGTGATTTCTGTCTGTCAGAGGAACAAGGTCTGTTGATTTCTTGTGTGCCCTTAAAACTTGATGTTTTCCCCTTCTTTGTGTATTTTCATTATTTCAAGCGCTACATCATAGATTTTTTCTTAGATTAACTTTGGTTATGGGTAAAAGATGACCATTAACCAAATATCTAAATTAACTTACTGTACATAATGTATAAAGTGTTTTAATTGGAGGATCTGTACATACAACACAATAAATTGTTCGAAAGAGACGTATGTCTAGTGAGTTTATCAACTATACCATTTAAAGGTATGGGGTCAGTATGCTATTTTTTTAATTAACACTTTTATTCAGCAAGGACTCGGTTAATTAAAAGTAACATTAAAGACATTAATAATGTTACAAGAGATTTCTATTTCAAATAAATGGGTGTTCTTTTGAATCTTGAACAAAAATGTATCATGGTTTCCACAAAAATATTAAGCAGCACAACTGTTTTCAACACTGATAATAATCAGAAATGTTTCTTGAGCAGCAAATCAGCATATCAGAATGATTTCTGAAGGATCATGTGACACTGAAGACTGGAGTAATGATGCTGAAAAATTATTTTAATAAATGCAGCCTTGGTGAGCACGAGACTTGTTAAAAAATTTTTTTAAATATCATACCCACTCCAAACTAAAGTACAAAAAAATAAATGTCATAATGACCATTAACCTAAGATAATTTTTTATGACCCACTCACTTTTTTTTTTTACAGCGAAATATTACATTTCTAAATTCAGATTTTTTTTGTATTTTCTGAGATTCTGACAAGACAAATTCTGAGTGCACCATAAATTTGTAAACAAAAAATTATAAAATGACACCGTTTAAATTAGTTTTTTATTCAAATAAACTGACAAATATCAGAGTACAAGGTTAGTACCAAAATTATTGCTTCCGTATGCACCACTTAAAATAGAATATCATCCTGCACAAAAATAATATGTTAATACATTTTAAGGTTACCATTATAAATGATGAAAAGGTAAATGTGGTAATAACTCCTCCTTATAGAAAAACCACCAACTGGGTCCTTTTATCACAAGCATCTAGTCTTAACTGGTCAGCTTTGAAAAGTTAAGGTGCAACTTCAGAAGTACAGATGCTTCTGATGAGTATTAGTGCAAACAAACCCATTGAGCTACTCAACAGGAAGAGGTAATGCTGTATTATCGCCTGAGAAGGTCAGAAGATCTCTGCAGCTTTGCATAGCGGTCAGGTCTGTGGAGTGGAGTAAAGAGAGTGGTGCTGGTTGCTCTGCTGAGTCCGGCTGAAGAGGAGTGGAGTCGTCTCACTGGATCCAAACCAGCTGTTGGTGGAGAGTCTTGGTTTTAATCACTATATCATTAATGATCCCACATGCTGCTCTTATCTGAGCTGCAATAAAGCCTGATACCTGCTATGAGGATTGATACTGTGACTCCAGAGAGAACCCGTGTCATCCATTCCACGAGGATCGTCAAAGAAATATGAGCGTGAGCCTCGTGTGTTGCACATTGCTGGGCTGCAGTTCTGAAATAAACAAAGCAAACAGCTCGATGATGTGACACTCATTTTTCAATTTTCATTCATATGTGGATTGGATTTCTAAACTAAAATTCATTTTGATATACTTGTGGTGATCAAATCATTTTTAAAGCCATTAGAATCGAAACTTATTTTTCAAAAACACAGGAAACCAACATGAATACAAGTATTACCTTTTTTTATACATAGACCTAAATGTCTTTACTGTCACTTTTAATCAATTTAATGCATTCTTGATCAAATAAAAGTATTAATTTCTTTAAAAACTGACCTAAAACGTTTGAACGGAAGTGTATTAACAAACTAAAATTACATGTAATAGACATGGAAAAATGCATAATCAGCAGACCTTTTCTTGAGGAGGCTGGTGAACTCTGAAGATGAGAACGAGCAGGCTGGTAGGAAGCAGCTCCCAAATGAAGAGAACCGCTCCGAAGATAATGTAGCCTCTGTCTCCAAGTTCACTCTGAAGGTCAGCCTTTGAAAACAACACTGAACATCACAAACTGACCAGTGACAGGGACACCTTTCCATTAGCAACCAAAGAAGTGCAACTGCCCACCTGATCAGAGATGTTGTACCAGTCATAGTCAAAGGCCTCCACTTTATGATTCTGAGACAAAAGCAGCACAGCAAGATTGTAGCACGCCCTACTAGAGAAGAGCAAGATGACACCTGCCCCCAGCACCGCAGTCCGACAAAGCCCCTGCAAGCAGAAGACTAAATAAATAGCTGCAAATAACCTTTTTGGTCCCAAAGTTTGTCTTGTTTATCATGAGTGGCAAATAAGATTGAAAATGATACAGCAGATCATAATGGATGTAAATGTTAAAATCAACATCAAATCGAATCTGACTCTATTTACGTTCTTATTTACATTTAATCATTAATTTAGCAGAAGGTGTTGTTCAAAGATGTTCCTAGGTTAATTTTAAACTATATCATAATATTTCAGATTACAGAAGTAAAAGTGGATTGCAACTGCCGTTTGAGGTTAAAGGAATATTTCACACAAAAATGAAAATTTGCTGAAACAGCTAATAAAAACATCACAATAATCCACACCACTCCAGTCCATCAATTAATGTAAAAAAGCTGCAAGTTTATAGAAACAAATTCATTATTAAGGCATTTTAACTTTAAACCTGGTAAAATTGCGTCCTGCTAAAATACGAGTCCTGCATAATATTGCTTTCTCCAGTGAAAAAGTATTTTCGTCTGAACCAGGAGAGAAATATGCACAGATCAAGCACCATTTACAAGAGAAAAAAAATAGTTCTAAAAAAAATGTCAGCAGATTTTGATGGAGGAGATGGACTTTTTCACTGCTGGATACGTTATTATAGATTACAAACTCATATGTTATCCAGAAGTGATGGTTTAAAGTTTTAATGATGGATTTGTTTCTTACAATCACGCAGCTTTTCACCTCACCAGACGTTAACTGATGGACTGGAGTGGTGTGGATTACTATGATGTTTTTATCAGCTGTTTGGACTCTCATTCTGACGGCACCCATTCACTGCAGAGGATCAGAGGACTGGGTACTATTTCTTTAAGCATTTGAAAAGTATGTACGGTACCTTACTGCGTATATAAGGAGTGGTAGGGTGCGAGGATCGAGTTAAGAGGAGCAGAGATGTGGCCAGACACACAGCTTCCAGAATGAACAGTAGGTCATTAACCAGCACCCGAACCAGAACCAGGCTCCACGTGTTTTCACCAGCTCCACCGGAAGCGCCATGCTGTCCGAGGCTTGCGCAAACTATATTGACACACAGGAAGATGACGCTCATGGTGGCATACACACACCGTGCCACCCATCTAGAAGTCAAAGTTTACACACACACACACACACACACACAATTCTCATTAAACAAATAATCAGATGATTTCCATTAACATGCTAGTATGGAAATCCACTCACAGTGCTTTCCTGGGCTCAATGCTGAATACGCTTCTAACTTTGAGCAACTCCTGTCAAAGTGAAACAGTGTTATTAAGGAGTGGACTATTTTCTCAGATATGCAAACATCTTTCACTATAACTTGTCTCACCTGAGTGAAGTAAAGGTTGAAGAGACTCAGGGTAAAGAACTGCAAGCACACTGGGAAGCAATAAAGGAGCCAGTAGACTGGAGTGGGCAGGTGGTTGGCCGCAAGGGCATTATGAAAATAAAAGGAGAAGAGCGTTGTGCGAAGCGCTGCCCAGAACAGGCAAAGAAAAAGAAAAATACTCTGGTAACTCCATCGCTTATGCCGGTAGAGTAACAGCAACCAAAGCTGAACGTATACAACTAAAAACAGACCCCCATAAAGACAAGTGTAAAAAACCGTGACACCCAGCTGTACTGATGGGGCCATGGCTGGTTTCACGGGGGAAGGTGGAACTGGAGCGTGCATTATGATGATGGGTGTAAAAAAAATATTACAATTATATAATACAATGCATAGACCAAAGCTTTAAAAGAAAATAAAACAAAACTGGTGTAAAATGTCAAGATAAATCATATCAACACAAAGGGAAAACCAAATTCGGGCATGTTCAGGCATGCGTGAATCATCATTAGTTACTATGTAATATTCTGTCACATATGATGAAGTCAGGATCAAACTACACGACGAAACGTCTGAAATGTCATTTCTCAGAATTCGCCGTATCGATCAATCTGTGATGCGCACCTGCAAAATAAAAATGAAAGTCAACACAGCCAGTTTTTACATAACAACTCAAAACATTCACACTGATATCAAGAACACTATCTCCGTAATCGAAAACAAAAGCATATTTTGTCTGAAACCAGTCATTTATTGTACATTATTAATAATGTGATTAGGATTTTTGACAAACGCGATGACAGCCCGACTTTGTTTTTTCGTTAGAGCTGTTGTTCATCTACCGGGTAGACTGTACCGCACAAATTATAATAGTTTTAAACTGTTTAACTGATTCTAACAATCAAACATATGTATTAAACTGACTTTAGACTGATCTACAACGGCTAGCCGAGTGGCTAACGGTGCTAGATTTAGTTTAAAATCGATTTGCTAGTTCACAGGTCGGACCGGTTTTGACATAAATAAGCGACACACATTTTTAAAAACTGCTTTAAATATGACTAAATTAAATTCAACATTACCTTACAACAGACTAAAGCCATGTCGTCGACGTAACAAATCCGATAAATCCTTCTCCTCATCACTTGTTTATGCACTGCGTTATCAAACCGACTCATCGCTGTTGGCGACATCTAGCTGTACATGCTAGTCATGAAAAACGTAAACAAAGGCGTCTTCCTCCTCCTGCGAGACCACGCCCACTTATCTAACTTCCTCCTCACTAACATTTTAGAATTACTGAAGAGTTTTAAAAATTAGAATTTTTTAAAATGAGTGGAAAGAGGAACGGAGAGAGTTCCGCAATCTGGAAAACTGATAGCATTATGTACTTTGTGGGCGTGGTTTGTCGGCTGTGGGCAGTATACAGTGGGCGTGGTTTACAGTATTGCAGGAAGCAGACCTATCATGAAAAAACGCCCATTGCTTTACCGCGCTGTACTGAGAACAGGAAACGGCGCTTAGTTCAATTTTACACCATCATCTTTTATACCTGTGTTTCATTACACAAACTGACTGACGCGCAGAGTTATTGGTTACACATGTAGGCTACTCCTCTGTAATTGACGAGCTCATCATTTCATAACTTTATTTGTTATGTGTTATGTTTCGCAGCAGTACGTACAGATTCACAGGCTGTGAGTCAGAAGTGGTTTGTAACGCATGCGTTAGTAGGCGAGGTTCTTCTCTCTCTTCACTGTACCGCACTGTGTGCTGTAGTTCTGCAGCCACGTCGCAGACAGAGACAGCATCGCCCTTACAAACCTCCTTCTCTTCAACTACAGCCGCCCAAATGGACCGATAACGAGTTTACCTCCTCGTACAGTTCGTCAGACATTGTGTTCACACATTTTTATTGTAAAAAAGAGTTACTCGTTACAGATAAGTTGAGAGTAGAGAGAGTAGAGTCTCGGCTGTGGTCATGGTGAGTAGCTTGCTTGCTAACTTGTGTCTCAAACTTGCTGGCTTAGTGTTTAAAAGGGTTACAACAGTTTCCTTTAGCGGTTAAGCTTTGCAGTTTGTCGTCTGACCTCCAAACGTTTGTTCCAGTAATTGCTACTTACTCGCTAACCAGAGATGAAGGGAAATAGAGATGATTATACAGTCTATCTATCTATTTACACCTTAAATACACTCTGCATTTAATAATTGCTAATAACATGCATATGAAGATTGTGTATGAATTACATATACATTACATGTGTATACACCCATTATATAATGTTTTTTGCATTCAACTTATGCTATAGGAACCAGAGGATGTTCATTTCAGGTCAGCAGAACATTTGATAGGTGAGGAAGAGAATGAGAAAGCAGCATTCGAGAGGAAGGAGGATGGAGAGGAGCCCCGCAAAGCAGGGAGAGCACCGCTGTCCCGCATCCCTACCTTTCAAAGCTCCCTGGGCCGCAAGCGAGTCACCGTCCAGAGTGCAGAGTCATCACCGAAGATGGATGGATCTATCCAGCAGAGCCAAAAAGAGGGAGCTGGCTCTACAGAGGCTGGAAGAGTGAAAATGTCAGGATCTGGAGGGAGAGAAACAGGCCTGCCCGTCCCATCGGCTCGTTTACACACAAGCCTCGCTGATGTTCTCCCTCAAGGTGAAATCTCGAGTCACACCTCCTCTCTTTTAGCTCCGAAAATAAATCAACCTCTTGATCAAACGCCTGAGATTACAGAAGACTCTGATCAGCTTGATATGTCACTAAAACGACCCCCACTCAGGAATGTCTATGAGACCTCTGATCTTGTCATAGAACCCGCAAGCGGAGAGACCATCTCAGAAGATGAGCAGATGTCGGCGCAGGATGCCGTCGTAGAGGATCTGAGCTCACGCTCCTCTGTTGATCAGCATGTGGCATCTGATCAAGCTTGTGAAGAAGATCCTTTGAGAGAGGACTTTGAAAAAGGAGGTGTATCCCAGTCACATTGGACAGAAGAAAATAGCGTCACAGGGAATGATGTGAAATGTGTGGAATGTGTTCCAGATAAGGATGATGGATCCATACTTAGTGGTCAAGATGAAACTGCTAAGATCCAGAAACCTTCAGATAGTAAAAAATGCTTTAAAGAAACACAACAGGGAAGCCAAACTGCCGATACTTCTCACACAAAACACACCAAGACCAAACCGTGTACACCCTCCAAGGTGAGGTGAATCATATTTCGTAATTAATGGTGTTTGCTAAAGCAAGAATACTATTGTTCATAAGGGTTAGAGATTTCAACAAACCTCTAATCCTAAATATTAAACTTCATCCAGCACTATTTGTGCTACCTAAACCATGCTTGTTGAGGAGAGGCGTGTTATTACGTTTCTAAGTCAACAGACATGCAATTTTCTCCTGGTGGATAATAAAATGTTTTTTTGTTTTTTTTTTAATCCCTAACATTTACCTTGAAAAAAGGAATCAAACTGCAAAAAATTAGTTTCTTACTTTTGTTTTCCAGTACGAATATCTAAGATACATTTACTTAAGAAACAAAATGACATACCATGAGTCATTTTGCTCCTCAAGTACATTTTTAGATATTTTTACAAGACAAAAATATTAAAGGGGTCGTATGATGCTGCTAAAAAGAACATTATTTTGTGTATTTGGTGTAATGAAATGTGTTTATGCGGTTTAAAGTAAAAAAAAGCACATTATTTTCAACATACTGTACATTATTGTTTCTCCTCTATGCCCCGCCTTTCTGAAACGCGTCGATTACGTAGATATGTGGGGGCGTGTTAGAACGAGCCGTTTTAGGTAGGCGTGGTTGACTCTTAACTTTTATAAAGAATATCTCTTTGGATTTGAGACTTTAGTCTTTGCAACTTTACAGATCTTCTTTATGCACCAAGAGCTTGTAACACTCCAAAGAGAAAGGAAAAATTGAAATCGCATCATATGACCCCTTTAAGTAAGAAAATAAAAGCCATATATACAGACCAGAATGTCTTTCTCTGATTTGATTCTCTGATCTCTTTGATTTGCATACGTAAACTAATTTTTGAGACTAGTTGCCTTGACAAGTATTTGTTTCGCTATCAAAACACAACAGAATTCCAGCAGAAGAGGATATGTGAAATTAAACAGCCACAATCTCTACTCATCACTAACAGAGATATACGTATATCTTATTGGAAAGATGTTTGCATAAGTAAACAGAAGGTCTATTTGTTTTAATTTAATATCACCAATTTTCTATTGTTTTAGCAGACAAAAGGAAGGAGCTTTTCCCTTTTCTGTCTCCTGCCCACCATTCTCCTCCTTTTGGGTGGACTTGCATCGCACGTCTGGCAGTATGGAGTCCCTAAATCTGTGTCACACCTGATGTCACAACTGGAGCTGCATTGGTTGGAAAGTTTCTGGATGCCTCAAGAGACATGCATCTCTGACTGTAGGTGAGGAAACAGGTCCTTTTCATATTTTTAAGGATTTAAATGGTGAGTTTGAGATGTTAATGTGTTTCTAAACGCTCTCTATCAGGCTTACTCTTGTTGAGAGTGTCCCTGAGGGCCTCAGCTTCCCTTCCGGCTCACCACACCTGCCGAGCATTTCAGACACTTGGACTAATCTGCTAAAGAAAGCGAACCGCTCATCTCTGACTGTAGGTGAGGAAACAGGTCCTTTTCATATTTTTAAGGATTTAAATGGTGAGTTTGAGATGTTAATGTGTTTCTAAACGCTCTCTATCAGGCTTACTCTTGTTGAGAGTGTCCCTGAGGGCCTCAGCTTCCCTTCCGGCTCGCCACACCTGCAGAGCATTTCAGACACTTGGACTAATCTACTAAACAAAGCAAACCGCTCTGTCCACATTGGTGCTTTCTATTTCACACTCCGAGATTCAGACCTTGGCCTTACAGAGCCCTCATCTGTGCTGGTATGATCTGTTGTGGATATTTCACTGTGCAGAAGTGTTGAATAATGTACTCTGAAGGCTCTAGAACATTTGTTTCCTGCATATGATCTGATAGGATAATACTGATTCTGATTATATGAGAAGGCATTTCATTTATTATATCCTTTCTATAGGGCAAAAAAGTGTTCAACCAACTGAAGCAGTTGGAGCCAAATGGAGTGAAGTTGAAGATTGCTGTAAACGCCCCTCAGCCATACATTGCAGACACAGACGAACTGGTAGCAACAGGTACAACAACAGCGTGCCTATTGCACATTTGCATGCAGCACGTGAAAACGTATACATTGAGAATAGTGAATGGTTTGGAATGGATGTTATGTACTTATGTGCTTTCTTGCTTTGTGCTTTCTCTCAGGGGCTGAGGTCAGGGGAGTTGACCTGCAGAGCATCACTGGAGGCATTTTGCATTTTGCACTATGGGTTGTGGATAAGAAACACATGTATTTAGGGAGTGCAAACATGGATTGGCGTTCCCTTACCCAGGTACGTCTAAATCTAGCCAAACTATGGGTTGTGGATAAGAAACACATGTATTTAGGGAGTGCAAACATGGATTGGCGTTCCCTTACCCAGGTACGTCTAAATCTAGTGACATTGTGCAGCATTATCTGACTGGACAAAAGGTTTCTGTTGACATGCAAATATGCATGGTCAGTGTGCATGCAGGTCTTTGACATGTAAATGTGTTCGTGATTTTATGATGTTATTTTATTTTACATTATTTTTTATTATTTATTTTATTTTGTTTAAATAATTGTATTTTTTATTTATTATCCAATGCAGTTTATAAGTCTATAATATCAAAATGGCTATTAATAATCAGTCATATAATCAGTCCTATATATGCATATAGAATAGAAGTATAGGTGAATAATCAATGTTTCTAATAGGTGAAAGAGGTTGGAGTGTCTGTGGAAGACTGCAGCTGTCTAGCACAGGACGCCTCACAGATATTTGATGTGTACTGGAACGTTGGAGCTCAGAAGAATGGATCTCTACCTCCTTTCTGGCCGGGCCGTTTCTCCGCCCTCTCCAGTTCTAAGTACCCATTAGCTGTTAAATTCAACGGTGTCCCTGCACGTGTCTATTTGTCTGTGAGTTGAGTTTCTCTCACAAGTTGACTTCATTTGTATGGTCTTGTTTATGTTTACCATATTCATAATATTTTTTTCATTGCATGTTTTGCAATAATTTTATTCAACCTGTTCACATTTCCACTTATTCTCTGGCTTTTTTGCTGACTGATTTTCATTTATTCCATGTGTCTATTTTTCATTTTACATATTGTGTAGAAATGTTGTCTTTTTGTCATATTGCCACCTTTTTCACTTAAGAAAAATCATGCTTTTTAATGAATACATTGCATGGTCAGTATATGTTCATCATGTTCATTTTCATTCATTTCTAAACGTGACACATGCATTTTTAGTGTCTGCAGAAATGTGTTCTTAGTATCACATGACGGTTTTTGACTTGTTCTTATAGAGTTCCCCTCCTTCTTTATCATCATATGGCCGTTCTGACGATCTCTCAAGCATCCTGTCAGTAATTGCTGATGCTGAGCGGTTCATCTATGTGTCTGTGATGGACTACCTTCCCATGTCCCAGTTCACGGAGCCCATTCGGTAATCTTTAGCATTTGATATTCAGTCAGAGTTATTGTAGTTTATAGCGTTATTATAGTTAACTAACATTAAAACCATAAAAAAGTTGCTTAACTAAAATAAAATATTAAATTATATTTTTACATTATTTTGTTTTAATTTGTTGCAAAAGAAGCATTTCTTTTTTTTCTTCTTTTTTTTCTTTTTTTTTTATGTACTAAAATAACTAAAGCAATGTAATCAAAAATTAATCAAAAGAATACAGACATTTAAAAAATGGACAAAAACACGCAACAAAGTGACAAAACATTCACTGAAATTAAAATGGAAAACACAAAATAAAAATTAATTCAAAATATATTTAAAAAAGTAAAATAGTATCTCAATTATACTAAAATAACACTGGGGGTAATTTTGAAAATGTAATACATTTGCATGTACATGTTGTTTAATAGCTTAGCTTAGCTAGTTTACATAACATGTGAAAGATAACTAAAACTAAAAAGGAATAAAAACTGTATAGACATTTAAAGAAAAACACAAGAAAATACAAAAAATATGAAAAAACAAAACTATTGTAGTATCTCAACGATACAAAAAAAAAACACTGGGTGTAACTTTGAAAATTGAATACATTTCCATGCACATAGTTTATAAATGCACCTGGCTGTCTGGTGCAGTCTCAACAACTTGGAGCTCAACACGCTCAAAACTTGTGAAAGATTATTGTGATGTTTTCAGTGTCTTATGTCATTTAGGTTTTGGCCTGTCATCGACTCGGCCCTCCGTGAGGCAGCTTGCACGAGAGGTGTTGATGTGAAGCTGCTGGTCAGTTGTTGGAGTCATTCTCCTGGTGCCATGTTTGTTTTCCTCCAGTCTTTATCAGTCCTCAACAAGCCCCCTCTGAGCTGCAACATTCATGCTGTACGTTTCTGTGTGCTCTTTACATCTTTTTTTTTCATCCAGCCATCACTGGTGATTTAATGTCTAAAACGTTTTATTTCACAGAAAGTTTTTGAGGTGCCTTCAACACGAGAGCAGCAGAGGATCCCGTTTGCGCGTGTCAACCATGCCAAGTACATGGTGACTGATCGAGTTGTTTACATCGGTATGTTCGCTGTTTCCTCTCGACATGTACAAATTTCACAGCATGATCTCGCTTGCATGCTTTTCCATATTCCAGCAACCTGACGGCAGGTTTGGCGCTGCATCATAAAAAACCTGCCAACAGAAACAGTCAATGTTTACATTTACAAAGGAATCGCTGTGAATATGAGTTTGGAGTCAAGTGAATGTCAGTTTTATAATCCTGCTATGATGACTGATTGTTATATTGTGTTTTACAGGAACTTCCAACTGGTCTGAGAATTACTTCACCCAGACGGCAGGGGTTGGGCTTGTTGTGAATCAGACAGGTTCTGCAGTAGGGCAGGGCCAGCAAACCATTCAGAGCCAGATGCAGGAGATTTTCCAGAGGGACTGGCATTCAGAATACGCTCAAACCCTCACTGATGTTCACGCGGAGCACTGCAGCGGAAAAAAGCTTACATAATAAACCACACTCTTTATTTGTTAGGTTGCTATGCACTATGATTCAAAAAATAAAAACATCAGAAACCAAGAACTCATCCGTGCGGCATTCCTGCCTACTGATAACTTATTTATGATGTATGTATTTGCCAGAAGGATGCTGTGCATTTTTAATGTTTGTTATAAATATGGCATATAGTCATTCTTTTTTTTTTTTTTCAAGTGCATTTATTGTATATTTGCATTATGTGACATTTGCCAGAATAAGGACAAGGTCCTTGAGCAAGCACTGATCTTTGATGTTGAACTGGTTAAACATGCATGTAAATGAAATATTGTTGTAATAGGTGCCTTGGCTGTAATGACAGTAAAGTTTGTCTTCAAATTAAACTGCCTTTTCTTTCTTTTTTTAAATATATTAAAGAAAATGCTTGTGCTCTGATGTTTTTAATATTTAATTTAGATTTTTCAAAGGTACTTTATACTCTGTGTTTGTGTGTGAGAGAGAGAGTGTATGTATATATATATATATATATATATATATATATATATATATATG
>NW_015551063.1:779286-781060 GCF_001515605.1 Sinocyclocheilus anshuiensis
TATATATATATTGTCTGTCATTTCAGATCAGGTGAAACAGGTGGTTATTCAGTTTTACTGCTAATTTAAGAAAAAGAAATGTTGGACTCCAACACAAAATCATTTAAAATGTCTTCCATATATGTGTATAACAAACAGTATTTTATTAATCAACAAATGATGAATTAACATAAAAAAAAAACTTTGTCTCAAAACCAAGTGAGCCCCTTACTTAAATTAACCATGGTTTTTATTATAGTAAATGTGTGTGTGTGTGTGTGTGTGTGTGTGTTTTGGCGGACTGATTTGTATCACTACAAATACCATGGTTAAACTATGGTTAGTGTGGCAAAACCATGGTTAATTTGTAGTTAACATGGTTTAACTATAGTAACCATGGTTTATACAACGCCATAGAAATAATAATAATATATAAAATAATAATAATAATCAGGGATAATTTAAAGTTGTGATTCTTAGAATTGTGTTTGATTTAAGATGAATAATCATAAACTAAATATAAATTAAACCTAATACATAATATAATGTACATAAAGCAACAGTAATCATACATTTTGTTTTTAGTTATTCTCTGCTCTTAAACATTTTTGCAGTTTCACATTTTTCTTTGTGAATGCAGTATTTATAAATAGATTTTTTATAAATCTTTAGACAGTAATCATGAAGGAAGGTTTGTCATGGTGATTCATTGGTCATAAGGTGTAGATTAAACCATTATAAAATGCAATTATATATAATTATATATATATTGGTCAAAACATTATGGTATTTATTAATTGTCTACAAAGGCTGTTGTAATATTTACAGGGGTTTTTTCAGGTCGTAGAGTGTTTGGGGATTTTGTTGTTGTAAATAGAGGAGAAATGATAGATGTAGTTGAAGCAGAATACAGAAAAGAATCTATCAAAATACAGTCTTTATCTTTGACTTTACCTGACAAAGCAAGAAGTGCTGGTAGGTTTTTTAAATTTACATGTAGAAATTTTAATCATTGTCTTTGTATTCATGTCATAGTTTTTGTCTTTTGGTTTAATTGTAAGGCAAAACATTCATTAAAATATGTGTTTTTCTTATTATTATTGAAGCGTTGATGTGACTAAAGAGAACGGCACTCTTGGCCGGCTGGTGAATAATGATCACTTTCACCAGAAGCTGCACCATGAAGAAGACTGTGGCCCAGAAAAACCCCATCTGTGCCTTTTTACAGTGAGGGCCATTATTCCTGGAGAGGAAATAACATACGACTGTGGAGCAAGTGACTGGCTTTGGAGAAAGGTTTGACAAAATCGGACTACTTTTGTCATTTTTACAGATGTGAGACCCCGATTCTTTAAGACTGTGACTATTTTTGAAGGGTAGCGGGACCTAAAGATTTTGTACTTGTACATATAGCGCCGTCACGCTACGGGCGTCCCGAGTTCGAATCCCGGCTTGTGGACCTTTCCCGATCTCGCCCCCCTCTCTCTCTTTCCCACTTCACTTCCTGTACTGTACAGTAGGGAAGTATGCCACTTCTGATGCAGACACACTGTACGGTTTAGCGTAGTGTGAACCCGGTCTATAAGTAATGGCTTTAACTAATATTTGTGTCATCTTTATTATAGCCTTCATGTACGGTTGATGAAGTTATGACAGCTGTAGAGAACTGCTCTGGTCCTGTAGGAGCTACACAACTCACTGATGAGGTATGAGCACATTTTACTTACTTAGTTAGTTTACACTTCAACTGGCCAAAATGAGCAAAATTCTTTTGGCACTTGAAAAAGAACGCTTG
>NW_015551063.1:783129-787142 GCF_001515605.1 Sinocyclocheilus anshuiensis
ACTACAAATACCATGGTTAAACTATGGTTAGTGTGGCAAAACCATGGTTAACTTGTGGTTACCACAACTAACTAAACTACAAATAACCGTTGTTTTTTTGTGTTGTTGTTTTTTTTCATTTGTAGTAAAATTGTGGTTAATTTTAACTCCCAAATATGCTGCTAATAAATCCCAAAAGTATGCTGTCTAGGCAGGCAGCTCGCTAGGTTTTGAAACACAGCCCGCGTCTCCTCGCAGGAAGTGAAGGCGCGGAGGAAGGAAGACGATAAAAATGGCACGAGAAAGAAGCCCAGCTCTATGGCTTCACCCTCAAACAAGTGCACCTCGTAAAATGCCGGTGTGCCACAGAATACTCCTACTTTTATGGCTTCTCCACTTTTCTTCCGTATATTCAGATATAACGGACGGGAATGCGGAGCACTTAAAGCGGGAGCACTCGCTCACTAAGCCATATCAGGGTGAGTAGCTGCTGTAGCCTCCTGCACGCACTAAAGTGTTTCACTTTTCTGTTCACTACGTAAATTAGGATGTCACCCGAGTTACTTTGTAATGCCTTGGTTCATGTCTTTTATTGGGAACGTGTAATTCGGGATATAGTAGGCTACAGTCGAGTCTTTACAGTGACAGCTCAGTGTAAACAAACTAGTTAGGCTTTATTTGAACAGGTGAGGACAGTTTGCTTTTATAGTGCAGGTTGGAAAGAAATCCACCTTCCAAGGGAGAGCATGCAAATCATCAGTATACTATTTAATAATAAAATAAATAAATGCATAGTTAAGACTTTGATGACTGTTTTGTTTCATATAACGTTAATGGGGTCCAAATATCTGAACAAAAGCTATTTTTTTAAACATATTTTACATTTACATTGTGCTAAACCTGATGATCTTGTTCTCCAGCATTATGTGAGGAAGACCTAAAGAGTATCTTATGACAAAAACTCACACAGCAGTGTCACGGATACAAAATATTTTGCATTCGTTTTATATCATAAAAAAATAATTAAATACTAATACTTTGAGTGTATTTCCAGATGCACTGTAAAACAAATATCTCATTTAATTTACATTAATAACTGTGAGCTTACTGTAAAAATACTGACAGTATTGCAGGATGCCTGTATATTTTACAACTAATATAAACAGTAGATTTTATTAAGTGATATAATGTTTATTGTGAGTGTCCTGTCCATAAAAAATGGCCAATACTTGTATGTAGAGGAGTATTGGTCATACACACAAAACACCATCAGTGAAGCACACATGACACTAAAATAATGCAATAAATATTAATTAAATAACATATGTAAAACAAAACCCCTAATGTACATTACTGATAACAAAAATAAACTATTTAAATATAAAAAAATAAAATCATATGTGGTGTCACAAAGGGGCTTTTTTCATTGAAAATTATATGGTGATTCATAGTTTTAACTTACAACTTTTAACTTTTTTTTTTGAAAAATGTAGATGTTAAGAGTTGGTTACAGTTAACCAATGAACTTTTTTTTGATGTAGCATTTTTACAGTTATACAATTTTCATTGTGGTCTCATGCTTTTGAACCCCACTGTATGTGATGAGACTCATTTTTATCTCAGAGTGTTCTCATAAGCTTCACATTGCACTCAACTTACCAATACTTTTGCAAAAATGATATGATCATTGATGTGTCTTGCGTCAGGTGTTGGAACGAGTTCATCAAGTCAGTGGGACTTTCGGGGAAGTACTTTAGTAACCAGCCAGTATGTGCGTCTGACTCCGGATGAGAGGAGCAAACAAGGGTCCATCTGGAATACAGTGGTGAGTAAAACTGAACTAAAAATCTTGTTGATCTCGAAAATTGTCAGAAAAACAGTTAATGTGACGCACCTAAATAATTTAGTTTAAGTTTAGTTTAGAGCTTTATTAATCCCCTTGGGGCAATTAATTCAGACTTTCGTGGTGCTTCACATATACAACACTTAACACACACATACATATATTTAAAAATACACCAAATACATAAAAAGGGGGAAACAAATTTAAATAAAAATAACAAATAAAAAAATCATTAATTAAATAAATCATCTAAATCAACTAGATTTATTACATAAACGTATTGCTTCAGGCACAAAAGTACATTTGTATCGGTTTGTGGAACATCTAATTGACCTTAAACGTCGCCCAAGGGGCATCCACTCAAAATAATCATTCAAAGGGTGTGTGCAGTCTCTTATAATTTTATGTGCCATCCTCATCACTTGCTGTTCATAATAAAATGTAAGACTTTGCAAGGGAACACCTAACATTTTTGAGCACATATTAACAATACCTTGCAAACGATATTTGTTCTTTGTAGACAATAAGGAAAACCAACAAATAAAGGAAAAGGACAATATACTTTCAACAAATGCAAAACTAAGTTGAGTAATGTTAATTTTCCCTCTCTGCAGCCCTGCTATTTGAAGGATTGGGAGATGCATGTGCAGTTTAAAATTCATGGATCAGGAAAGAAGAATCTCCATGGAGATGGTTTTGCCATTTGGTACACGAAAGAGAGGCTACATCCTGGTACGTCTGTGAAGAAAAACTGAAGGTTTAGATCCCGTTCGAAGCACTTTCTCCACCATTTCATGAATTGAAATGTAATGAGTTCTAATGCTGTCTACTGTATGTGTGTGTAGTCCATGTACACGTGTGTGTGATCCATCTGTAAGTCTGCTCTTTCTTCCCTGCAGTTGATTGTGTCATACTTTCATTTAGGCCCAGTATTTGGAAACCAAGACCATTTTGTAGGCCTGGCTATTTTTGTCGATACCTTCCGTAATGATCTACAAGGAATGGATGTAAGTGTGCCGTACTCACGGGTCCTTCTTTCTCTGCAGGCAGCGTGTTTGGCAATAGTGTCAATTTCCATGGGTTGGCCATTTTTATAGACACATACCCTAACGATGAGGCTCCGGATGTGAGTTGAGAGATGTAAAATGTTTGTGTTTTTGTACCTTCATTTGAATAAAAGCTTTGCTTTATCATTATCAGATAAACTTGAGATTAGATATACAAAGATATCTCTTTCCAAAAAAGCTAGTATTTATGGGAATACTGGATTTTTGGCATGTTTGTTCTGCTTCTGGTCATCAGCTTTGTCCTCGCGTGGAAACTGATTTAAAAGGGATAGTCTGAATATGATTATTTGCATTCAGATGTAAAACTGAGAAATAATCCTTGGAATAGATAAGAATATCTTTTATTTGAACTATCCCTTCCCTTTTTTTTAATTCACTATATGTTCTTCAATAAATCTTTCAAACTATTTTTCCAGACACTACAAATAAGCAATGCTTTCTTTGTTTTGCCTGCATTATGTGGTTCATGTAATTTTCTTGCCCTCATCATTCATTATTTGTTGTTGAAGCATTTCATAATTTGTATTTACAATGCTTATTGTTTTGATTTTAGTAGATTTCAGTGACCTTTTATGAATTTAGATCATTCTGTGTTACACAGGCTGATTCAGGAACAGCTGGATAAGGGTACAATGTACCATCCTTTAGTAATTTACATTGCATTTTTCTGTCAAAAATATAGGTAAACTAAAAATCAATGTAATACATTTCATTCATATTCTTTGGTCCTCTAGCGCTCGTTTCCCTATATTTCTGCGATGGTGAATAACGGCTCCCTGCCGTACGACCACGGGCAAGACGGTCGGTCTACTGAATTGGGAGGCTGCTCTGTGGAAGTCAGGAACCAAGATCATGACACATACCTGGCCATTAGATACTCCAAAGGCAGACTCACGGTAAGATGACGGTATGGCTGTGCGATATTGAAGAAAAATGCGATATGCGATAACTCATTAAATAATGCGATATGCGATACGATGAAGTGCCACATGCTCAGATGAAACCGTTTTACTCAGCTGTTGCTGAGTCAGTTTTGTGAACTTCTATAACTATCTTGTCATATATATATATATATATATATATGGTTATTTGTATGTATGTATGTATGTATGTATGTACCAAGA
>NW_015551063.1:787328-807149 GCF_001515605.1 Sinocyclocheilus anshuiensis
ATTCCTTGTGTTTGCGCACACTTAAGTGGTGAATAAAGCTCATTCTGATTCTGGTTCTGATAAGAAAGCACCCCTACAACAACTTCTGAAAGTGAACGATATGTATTTTACTCGAGCATTACATAAAAATGTCATTTTTTACATTAGTGTAATCATTTTAACATGAGTTTAGGAACTGAATAATAAAAAGGAAAAATAAAACACTGCTTAGTATTTACTCTTTGAATTAAATATGCACTGATTCTTATTTAAGCTACAAAAGTTATTTAGGTAAGAGCAGTGAGTGATTTTCTCTTTGTCTTTTGTTCATGGCCCCAAATATTGCAAGCTGTAGCGATATGCATATTGCGATATGTACATTTGCGATATTTCGATAATTTCGATATATTGCACAGCCCTAGATGACGGTAATGCAAATACAGTGATAAAGAATCAGTAAGAATTTTTTTTTATGTTTTTGAAAGTCTCAAGTTGCCGTAAAAACAGCAATTTTACTTTATTTTATATGAAATATTTTTACAATTTAAAATAATTGTTTTCTATTTTAATATATTTTTAAATGTAATTTATTTCTGTGATGGAAAAGCTGAATTTTTATCAGCCATTACTCCAGTCGTCACATGAGTATTCTAATATGATTTGGTGCTCAAAAAACATATCGGTAACACTTTACACTTAGTTGGACTGTACTGTTTTTAACATAAATAGACTTGTATTTAGATGTATTTAATAGATGTATTTAAAAAAGTATCACCCGAATGTATTTTAGATTTGTTTTGTCTAGTATTAGCCTTAAATGTCTTTTAGTTTCTTTTTAATTGTATGACTATTGTTATTTATTCTGTTTTTGCAATGAAGATAGCCTTTCTGCTGACATGGTGTTAAAGCTTTATAATTAGGCTCCACTTTTAAAATAGTTCTCATGACCTAATAAAAATATTTTTAAAAGCATTTATTAATCCTAGTTAATGATAATTCTAACAGTTACTAATACATTATTAAAATCAAACGTTGTACTGTTAATATTATTTAATGGACTTGAGCTAACATGAAGTACATTTGTATTTTTATTAAATAACATTAACAAAGATGAATAAGTACTGTGATAAATGTATTGCTCATTGTTAGTTATTGTTAGTCAGTGCATTAAAGGATTAGTTCACTTTCAAATTAAAATTTCCTGATAATTTACTCACCCCCATGTCATCCGAGATGTTTACATCTTGCTTCAGTCGAAAAGAAATGTAGGTTTTTGAGGAAAACATTCCAGGATTATTCTCCTTATAGTGGACTTCAACGGCTACCAAATGGTAGAAGGTCAAAATTACAGTTTCAGTGCAGCTTCAAAGGGCTCTGCACGATACCAGACGAGGAATAAGGGTCTTATCTAGCGAAACGATTGGTCATTTTCTAAAAAAAAAAATAAAAATGTATATACTTTTTAACCTCAAACGCTCGACTTGTGTAGCTCTGCAATGCGCCTGCATACTCTGAGCAGTCCCGTTCAAAAAACTCCCATCTCATTTTCTCCTCCAACTTCAAAATCGTCCTACATCGCTGCAGAAGTACCGACCCAGTGTTTACAACGTGAACATGCGAAGAAGGTCAAACGCCCTTTATTACAAAAAAAAAGGTTTATTGATTTAGGTGATTTAGGACGACTTTGAAGTTAGAGGAGAAAATAAGATAGGAGTTTTTCGACATACCCTAACTGTCGTGAACCGGAATGCACAGAGTTCACGCAGAGCTACACAAGACGAGCGTTTGAGGTTAAAAAGTGTATAAATTGTAATTTTTTTTAGAAAATGACAGATCGTTTCGCTAGATAAGACCCTTATTCCTCGTCTGGGATCGTGTAGAACGCTTTGAGTGAGTAAATTATCAGGAAATTGTAATTTGAAAGTGAGCTAATCCTTTAACTAGTGTTTTCTAATGGGATCTTGTTGTAAAGTGTTACCAACATTTCTTATTTTTTCTTATTATTATCAATGCTAAAAACAGTTGAGCTGCTTAATATTTTTTTGTGTGTGTGGAAACCGTGATACAGTTTTATCAGGCTTCTTTCTTTGGTGAATAGAAAGTTCAAAAGAACAACATTTATTTGAAATCGAAATCTTTTGTAACATTATAAATGTCTTTACTATCATTTTTGATCAATTTAACGTATCCTTACTGAATAAGTAATAATTTTATTTACCACAAACTTGAACTGTATTGTATATTGTTTTATACCAGTGACTACTGCCAGTTTTATTTTGGCACGGAAACAGTCATGACCATTTTTGTAGATGTTTTGAGTTCCTCATGATAAGAGTCCTTTAATAAATGGTTGGTGATATGAAGTGAAGTGACGTGACATGTGGCCAAGTATGGTGACCCATACTCGGAATTAGTGCTCTGCATTTAACCCATCCAAAGTACACACACACAGCAGTGAACACGCACACCCCCGGAGCAGTGGGCAGCCATTTTTTGCTGCGGTGCCCGGGGAGCAGTTGGGGGTTCGGTGCCTTGCTCAAGGGCACCTCAGTCGTGGTATTGAAGGTGGAAGAGAGCACTGTACATTCACTCCCCCCACCTACAATCCCTGCCGGTACGAGACTCGAACCCACAACCTTTGGGTTACGAGTCCGACTCTCTAACCATTAGGCCACGACTTCCGATGTATGGAAGTATATCACAGCTATGTTCTGTTTTCACAGATTATGATAGATGTGGATGACAGGAATGATTGGAAAGAATGCATTGATATCGGAGGTGTCCGCCTCCCTACAGGATACTATTTTGGGGCTTCTGCGGCCACAGGAGATCTTTCTGGTAAGTGCTACTAATAAATCTCCCCTAGATGGCCACAATAGTCCTCCTGATGCCTTTTGCCAGACCTCACTGATACTGTTTGCTCTGTGCAGATCATCATGACATCATCTCTATGAAGATGTACCAGCTGATGGTGGAACACACTTCTGAGGAGGACAACCAGGACTGGACGAAGATCGAGCCTAGTGTCAGTCTCCTCAAGTCGCCGAAAGGTAACACAGCTGACGTTACAGACATATTCATCTGTTGGCAGGAGGATTTTTCATTCAATTGCTTGTCATGTTCACATCTTCTCCCACAAAAAAGACAATATTGATGATCCGACGGGAAATTTCCGAAGCACGCCCCTCACTGGCTGGAAGGTGTTTCTGCTTCTGCTGTGCGCTCTGCTGGGAATCGTGGTTTGTGCCGTTGTTGGTGCCGTGGTCTTTCAGAAGCGTCAAGAGAGGAACAAGAGGTTCTACTAAACAACAGGATTTCAAAGAACTCTGGCGATTGTAGGTGAAAGAACATTAATGTGAATTTTGAGCGGCTGTATACATGTGGATGTTATTGAACTGCTCGACTGGAAGGAATGCTGGTTTGAGTCTAAAGAGTGGGATTTGTGGCTTCAATGAAACGATTCTTTATGTTGATCTTTCTGATTTGGGTCTGCTGAAGTAAATTATGCATTTTCAATGCGGTCTACAGTAGTACATAATTTCTGTGTGTACCCTTTATACACTTGATTTAGCTTCATTCTCTAAATCCTTGGTGGTTTTATTTTTTTATTGTTTTAACCCTTTATCTGTGTTTCTTTTCCATCTACACATTGTTTCGTTCTGCTCTGGAGTGCTGATTTTTGTTTTTTTGTTTTTTGTTTTTTTACAAACTATGATTTACTTAAGAGGATTTTTAATCCACTGATGAAAGGTATCCTCTAAAATTGATCAAATCAATGTAAATATTTGAAGTTATTGCCCTTCTCTCTACAGGATCATGTTTGAGCCTTGTTTTTTAAACCATGGGAGTTTTGAAAATATTGAACCAAAAAAGATCGGTTATTTTATTACTGCAGGGTAACAAGAGTTCATTCAGCCTTTTGTGAGTTTAGTTGGGTTATTTTTTTACATCTTTCAAATTTTTTGCTCCTCAATTTGAAGTTATCGCTATGCACTGATTAACAGTTGTTTCTGAAAGACGTTCACGTTGAATGTAAAATGATGCTTTTGGTGAGAAAATAAAGCAGTTATAACAGTTTACTTGTTAAATATTTGTTTTCATTTTTTTGTTTGTTTTTAATAGTTTAACCTTTTTTTTTTATTATTATTTTGCACTTATTTATTAGGACCCAATTTGCATATTAAACAACTAGCGTTCAAAAATAATGAATAATTCCAGGACCAAAGTAATTATTTGTCCTGAAAAATATTTTAGTGTAATAAAAAAGTGTCAATAACAAGGTTTTTGGACAACAGGTGGATATTCGGGACGGGTACAAATTCGAATAGTTTTGTCACTGTCTGCAGCTGCACATTGTGAAGCAGCATCAAGATGTTGTATGTTTATCTCAAGAAACTTCAGAATTTTGTCCCCAAACATACTTTTGTGAGTAGAAATGTGAAACTATTTAAACATCTTGCACCCAAGCGAAAAAATCTTCAGCTGTAAAAAAAAAAACCGTGGCCTATATGGGTTGTATCATTCATAACTTATTTATACAAGATTGTATTTAATTATTTATTTTATTTTATTTAATTAAGTACTTCTACGGAATTGCAAATGAATAATAAATTAATTTGTTGCATGTAGTCAAAGTTTGAATTTTCAACTAAATATAGCATATAGTAATAAAAGAGGAAAAACATTACCATAACAAGCCAAGTGTGTTAAGCAGTGAATAATATTTCACTTTTTGTCAACATTATTAGTCTTTATTATTAACATCATAGACCACAGCAGATCTAACAGGCTACATTCACATTAATGAAGAAATATTTTTTGACATCGGACAAAACTGATCTTTTTTTTTTTTTTTTTTTAAGTATTCTGGACAATGAGCGAATGAGTATCAAAAGTTGCGCACACACAAAGTTTTGCACTATTTATTTATCATCTCTCTTTATTTTGCACAAGGTATAGGTATATGTACAGTGGTGACTAATCACCATGTAGGTAAATTGAAGAATCACCCCTTTCTTCTTTATTGCCTATATATGGTAATTAGATTCACCGTTTTGGACTTGGCAGGACTTGTCATTGATAGGCTCCGTCCTGTCTTTTTTTCATGATAGAAAGTGCCATGTTAGAGCCATACAGTTGTCCTATAGGCCCTTAATAAAGCTCTCAGTGCATGCTAGAGTCAACAGACTGATGCCAAGCAAGGTATCTGGACTGCTCATTACTGTTTTGAAATAACTTTTCACAGTATTTTCCAGCCTTCTTCCCCATGACTGCTCAATGGATTCAGTCCAGTCTATTACTTGCCTGTCACTGGAGCTGCTTTCATTGTGCCTTGCCAGGACCTTAATAGTCATGTCTTGGCCCCACATGATAAACATCGGTTTGCCCATGAGCTCCGAAAAATTCAGAGCCGCTAGGGCATTTTCTGCATCATGGTGGTGTTCAAAGTTCACAAAACCATAGCCATGAGAGTGGTTGATAGTACTTCTGTCTCTGCACACTTGTGCAGTACAGATGTGGCTGAATGGGAGGAATATTGCATGCAGCTCTTGTTCAGTCACGTCTGAGTGCAAATTACTCGCAAGCAATGACCTTGGTTCATCAGAGCTGCTCTCCCTGGGCTCAGTCTGCTCTTTGTCTTTAGGTTCGCCGTTCCCGTCACAGGCCTCTGTGCACGGCAGGACTTCCCCAAAGTCTGAGAGGGTATTATATATGGCAAACCTATCTTTGTGTCTTGCCAGGACCTTAACAGTCATGTACTGGGCCCATGAGCTCCAAAAAATTCAGAGCCACTAGGGCATTTTCTGCATCATGGCGCTGTTCAAAAGTCACAAAACCATTGCCACGAGACCGGTCCGTTCTTCCACCTCTGCACACTTTAACAGAACGGATGGGTCCGAATGGCTGGAATACTGTATGCAGTACTTGCCCAGTCACATCTGGGTGCAAATCATTGACGAGCAATGACCCCTGCATTTTGGTTGACCATTATCCTCATCTGAAGACCAATTGTAGGAAGTTGCTATTTTGATTGTCCGTCAAGACTTTTTTCAAAAAAAGCTATTAGTATAAAGCACAAATACTGTGGAGATGCTTCAGTCAGATCAATCAGTCAAGTAAATGATATAAAGTGTTCCTGTGGCTCAGTGGTAGAGCATTGCGTTAGCAGCACAAAGGTCGTGGATTCAATTCCCAGGGAACACACATGCTGATAAAAAATGTATAGCCTGAATGCACTGTAAGTCGCTTTAGCGTCTGCTAAATGCATTAATTTAATTTAATTTAAAATGACTGTTTTGATGCTTTTAAAGCCTCTGAACGTTCTAAAATTCTAATGACTGTGACGTCACAGATCACGTGACTTTCTGGACTGCCTGTGTGACGTCATAACGCGCGCCGCCAATGTTCCACCCACTGATCTATAATAGAGAAATATATATTAGTCATATATAGATCAGTGGTTCCACCGCATTCTAATGAATCAATAGAAAATCATCTCATTTTAATGAGAAAGCATTAACGAGTCAATGATTTTACATCTAAGGCACCTCTGTACAATGCTATACAATGCAGACGTCCTTGTAAAATGTTATTTATTTAAAATTAGGAATTAAAGTTATTAAAAGTTTCATTACAATAGCGAACTGTAAATCCTAAATTTTGAATTTTCATACAATAAATATAGTGCAGTATAGTGCCAGCTTGTATTGTAATGTTTATATTCGAATTTCTGCTTTAGTCCCATGCATATGTCTGATATGTGAAGCAATCATCAGTGTGCAATAGATTCACACGTTTAGCCTATATCGCTTTTCCTGCCTGAAAATATAAATTAATTTACAATTTAGTTTAATTCGATATAATATAGTCATTATTTTTCCAAAGTCCCTGATCTTTTTGAAAATTATAGATTTGTATGACTTTGTTCATCCAGTAGTAGCCTAATGAAAATACCTATCTTTTACAGTTGTACCTCCTGACTTACAGCCGAAAAATGCGACAACATAAAGTAGGAAAATTAAATAAATCAGATTAATTCTTGAACTCTTTGTGGAGAGTAATCGCACGTAGGCTACCCCAGATAGCACACGTTCCTCTGCAAGATGTCTGTTAAAGATCTCTTCATCTGGAAAGCATCTGCTGTGTACAAACATCTGACAGACGTCTTTAAGATGTCAGTTTTACATGCATTCTAAATCATAAACATCTTAAAGACATCTTCTAAACGTCTATTTGACATCTGATAGGAAACGTCCTATAGACGTATTTCAGATGAGCAAATACTCTAAAAAAATACATCTTGCAGATGCAGACTCTATGTAGGCCTACGTGTGCTATCAGGGGCTAAATCCCTTGTTAAGTCGTAAGGTATCACACCGTTCAATAACACACTCTAACGTTTTATGAAGAATGTGAACTCAAAGATAATGCTCATTTTACGGGTATGTTCGGATGGCGGGGGCATTAACGGTGTAGACAGGGCCATTGAACTAAAATCCTTTTCAAAGTTTCAAAAGATTCGATTCACTCAGTTGAAAACTACACTGACCACGAGCAACCTCGGGAAAACGCTTTCCGCTTGGGATTGGACGGTGGCCGACGATGGGTTACGTGGCATTGGAGTGGCTGCGCATGCGCAGTGCGCGTTTCACCGGCAGTGTCAAGATGGTGGCAATCAGAATGCAGTTTACACTTTATTTGGTGTTGTTGTTAAACATTTACAGCAGTTTTGTGTCTGCGTTGTATTTTCATATCGGCGAGACTGAAAAGAAATGCTTCATAGAAGAAATACCGGACGAAACCATGATAATAGGTAAGTAGGAGAAACAGAATAAGCCAACCTTGCAGTGCACGTTAATGCTTAGCCTAGTGCTAACTAGCAGGTTTGTCAGGTAGAGTTCACTCGTTGGCAACCAGCTTGACTTCAAAATAAGTTACAAACGAGCTTTTTCTAGGCTTTCCCATGACTTAGACAAATTAACATTTGAATAGACATTTACAGGCATACTGGACTGAGAAAGCAGCAGTATTAACTAATACGCTTTTCTTAAACATTGAATGAAGTGCTTAAGGTAACACCATAGTGATCCATCCTGCTGGACTTTGTCTAAGTTAGCTGAAGAGGTGAATTATGAGACAAGAACCTGATGTTGAAATATCCTGAATACTCAAGTGACATTACATAGTGCAACACCAAGTGAATATGACATAACTCCTCACTCTAAGATTGTATTGTTGTCAGTGGATTATTATGAAAATAATGAAGTGACTTCAGTTTCTTTCCTTACAACTTTGTGATTTTGTCTTAACCAGGTAACTACCGAACGCAGCTCTACGACAAGCAGAAAGAAGAGTATTTGCCTGCAACTCAAGGACTTGGGATGTTTGTGGAAGTGAAAGATCCTGATGAGAAGGTCTGTTTGATTAAAGGTTTTGTGAATAATAAAAGTCCAGTATGTTTGCATTTTATCATGTTCTCATCTTTTTTTGGGGGGGGTTTCAGGTGATCCTGTCCCGCCAGTATGGATCTGAGGGCAGGTTTATCTTCACCTCTCACACACCTGGAGAGCATCAAATCTGCTTGCACTCAAATTCCTCCAAATTTGCTCTGTTTGCTGGTGGGATGCTTGTGAGTTTATATTGTGCACCGCTTCTTCTAGTCTACTTCAACTATATTATAAATATGCTGTTGAGAAGTAAAATATTGCAGAGTACTCAATGCAAACATGTTCCACACAAATGGACAAAAAATTGTTGTGAGGAGCTAAATGTGTTAATGCATAAAACTTCTTGAATAATTTCAATTATATATATACACACGCACACATATACATACATACACAGAAAATGTATTAAATGCAAGGAAAGTGTCTACTTTAATGTTTCAAATAATTTTTGTGAAAACAAAGTATGGGTGAAATAATGTTCCATTATCATGCAGCATAATATATATTTATGTAAAAATAAAACAACATACTTATTCTGACCTGTACTTATTAAAATATATAGATTATTACATTTTAATTTATTAAAAACTCTCGGATAAATGGGTAAAACCTAGTGTTTTGAAGGATAGTGGCAAAGATTGGTAAAGATTTAAAATGACAATGAATTAGTTTGGCTGCATCGTGATCGTTAAGTAGAGTCTTTTAATGTCATCTAATGATTCTTGCTCTAAATATGCCTGACAATTTTATTTAGAGCATTATAGTGGGTGTCTGGTGTAAATCATGGTAAAAATGTATGATAGTCATTATTTTTTGCTCAGAAAAAATATTAAACCGGTCACATTCTAATGTATGAAAAATGTAAAGCTTTATTAAACTTTTATTTTATATATATATATAATTTTTCCTATATTTATGGTGAAGAGCACAGTCTGATATTCACTGGCTACCTATTCAGACAGCTTTCGCTTTTGAATTTTAATATAGCGTGTTCACTTGGACATCCAAGTTGGTGAGCATACAAACAACTATGCAGAAATCGCTGCCAAAGACAAGCTGACGGAGTTGCAGCTGAGGGTACGACAGCTGATGGAGCAGGTGGATCAGGTCCAGAAAGAGCAGAACTATCAGAGGGTAAGTGTCCTACAGGTTTGAGAGTTGAGATCCGGCTTATTCAGCACCAGTGACAGAACATGGTGTTTTCTGTCATCCTTGCACAAGAGTGATCCCAATCTGAATCGTTTTCTTCTTCCAGTATCGTGAGGAGCGCTTCAGACAGACCAGCGAGAGCACCAATCAGAGGGTCCTGTGGTGGTCTATCGTCCAGACGCTGATCCTGGTGGCCATTGGGTTTTGGCAAATGAGACATCTGAAGAGCTTCTTTGAGGCCAAGAAATTAGTATAGAACTGTATTTGGATTTGTTTTTTTAAGTTGTGATTGTACAGTACACACAGCATTTTGAAGATTGCCTGCTTCATGTGTGGTCAAGACTGCTGAAAAGTCAACATGCTCTCAGTTCAGTTCCCTCCCTGAATTCCCATTTTTATCCTGCATTGACGTTTGTTTTACGCTGCTCGTTTCAGTGCCACACCCCATGTAATGTGAACCTGGTTTCTGTTCAGAAATGCATTACAGTGTGTTACTGTTTGGAGGTGATAGGCACTCAACAAAAGCAGTTTACTGGATTCAAAATGCAAATTGCATAGTGGTTGCCTTACCATTTTTTATAGCCCCATAACTTGATAAAATAATATTTGACATTTGTTTCAGAAAGCTGATGACGACATTAACTATTAAACTGGGCTGCAAGTGTGATTTTTTTATTTTTTATTATTTGCTTAAACATTTACAAAACAAAGATTATCCTGGTGGCAGGTGTAAATGTATTCTGTTGTTTGGTTATGCAGTAATTAGTATGATATTTAAAGTTTTGCTCAGAGTGAATGTTGCTTGGTGTTTACATTTTTATTCTTTATACAGTTGGTTAATGTTTTCTCTTCTATACCCCAATTGTATTTTGTGTTGAGCATCATTGCGGTCAAGAACACTCGGATCATGTTAGTATTAGGCCTTCTTCCCTTTTGATAGCTACAGTTTGATGTTGACCTCAGTGAATAAATGTGTACATGTTTAAAACGTATATATCCAAATAAATGGCAAAATGTAGTTATCAAAAGGTAAAATGTTTAATTATGAGTACTTGGCACATTGAAATAAATAATATCAAAAGGTTTTATATTTTTCGTGAATGCTTAAATCCCCATTTCTCTGACAGATTTGCTTAGTTTCCTTTGAAAACGGTATTGACGTCTTACACATACATTATCATATTTTCACATCTTTTTTCCTATTGTAAACTCCTCAGGTTGATGTAGAGATTTCGGTGGTTTATTCACTCTTAAATTGATCTGCCCAGAATACACTGTAAATCTAAAAAGGTACCATGCCTTTATAGCTGTGTCATAATGTTGTATTTTCTTCAAAAAATAAGACCGCATGTTGTTTTGAGTATTTTGATAGATTATTGCTCATTGAATTGCTTTGCCATCATATTTGTATGGTTTCTTTTTTTTTGTTAATAATTATTTTATTTTTTGTCATTTTAGTTTATATGCAGCCACTGGGAAATGGGTTTACTTTTTATGTAGGGATACGGGAGGGAAAGATTTGTTGGTGAGAAATCTACCCCATAATTGCACTCAGAAATAAAGTTTTCCACTTTCCCCAACGTTGGCTTAGTTGTCTACATAATTGTTTGGGTAACATGGCTTCTACAAGTAATTTGAGGAATGAATTTACTAGAGGAGTGTTACACACCATGGCCATATTGACTAATGATATGAAACACTTCTGTTGCCAGTCATCATACAGTACATTACAAACATCTATTTAGGCTAAATTAACTGACACCGTTTTCATTATATCCTGTAGAGGATATTATATTTGAGTGAATTTCTCTGAGACCACAGTTTGAAGTCTGGATGTCCTGTATGAGCACATTCATGGCTTTTTATGGATATCAAATATTTGGAGGTTTGGTCTTTAAATATGACTGATATTGACAGAATGATCAAATTTAGCACTCTAAAAAATGCTGGGTTAAATACAACCCAGCGCTGGGTAAAATAGGGACAAACCCTGATAATGTTTTGTAATTATCATTTAAATCTGGCTAATTTAATAAAAATTGTTTGTCGTAAATAAACATCTCAGAAAAATGTTATGGGGCTTCAGATCGGAATATGACATTTTATTACGAAACGGTATAATTGTCATCAATGTCTTCTGTAGAGGACACCAGGACAAACATCATGTTAATCAGGCATTTTGGGGAATCACAAGTCAATATGAAAGAAATTATAGATCAATATTCCTATGAAATATGAGATATTCTTATGAAAATGCTGCCAAGTTATTACTCCCTTTTGCTTATGGTTTGCCCCAAGAACACATTATTATGCAAATGAGATGCATTGTAGCCTATATACATTGTATAGAATGGGAATACCAATTTATGGATATTTTACGCACATATTACATAGAGTAAAACAGTATATCAAATCATTCTGTTATATCTTTCATAACTTAGTTGAGAATCATCTTTGTACAAAGTTTGGCTAAAAATAGCCTGAAACCTAAAAACTGATTGGTGAATGAAAAAATGTCTATCATGTCTATTTATTTTTCGAATAACTTAGTCTTGGCGTCCTCTACAAAGGAGATAGAATAACATATCTTTTTTAGAAAATGTTATTTTTTTCTCCATTTGTTTCTTATGCTCCAATCTATATTTAATGAAATAAAAAATAAAAAATCACAAAGTTTTTTTTTCTGGTTCTCAGGAGGATATAGTTAGGCATAAAGATATAGTTTAAACTATTCAGAACTTTAAAAATAAATGTAATTGGAGGTAAGATATTTATTTTACTAGACTGCCTATGCGTGTTATAGCTAGCAGCGACCGATTCGTGAATCAAATCTTTCTTTGGGTCGGATCTTTTCAGTGAATCGGTTGAACCGTTTCACCTAGCTGGTCTAAACTGTTCTGCAAATGTTATTTAAACCTGCAAAAACGTTTTTATTCCGCTAATGAAGGTAAATATTTTTTTAAATACAAAGTTTATTTAGGTTCTAAATAAATATTTAGGAGCTAATTGAAGATTGCAACAAACTTAAAACGCGTGGAACTAAATTTAACGCTTTATTTGCGTAATAAACTGTGCTTTGTGCCTACTATGAAGCTTTAATGGAGCGTGCAGTGTTCTATGGGAATTTGGAAAGTCGGTGACCATGCGATAGCGTGAAACAGTCATTGAATCATTTTAACCGGTTCAATAAAATAAACTGTTCGAAAGAACCGATTCGTGGAAAAGAGTCGAACTGCCCATCACAATTGCTCGTTAGTGCAGTCATATTTGTAAATGTATTGTCTCGTTGCACATTTACCACTACCCTTTGGTTACCTTCGCTTTATGCATATAACTGTATTAATATATTTCTGATCATGTCTCTAAATGAATTGTACCGGTAAGGTCAGAAAATCCTAGGAACTTTATTCCTACGTTGTTTCCAGAGGAGTATTTCAAAGACGGACGATTGCAGCCGAAATTCTGAACTCACGAAATTCTATAATCATACATAACAAGCATGAAATATGTTTATGACTGTGCTTTACGGTTGACGGAGCGATTGGCAGTGAAAGAGCTCGTTCAAGCCGGCCGCTAGGAAGAATGGGATTTAAAGTTGCAAGTCATTTGTGATGGAAAGAGACAAAAGACACTGTTGCAAACTAGAAATGTGATTTGAACATCGTCTCGAGCTCAAGGCTGCATCAGTGAAGTGCTACAGTGTTGCACAGAAAGGCAAGATGATGTACTCTTCACGGAGAAAACCTGTGCTGTATTTCAAAGATGATGGAAGGTATACGCTTTAATCATAACATGCATATGAACACGTGACCACTCTGATGCGTGTTTTATCTCAATATAATCTCATTCCTATAGCTGAATTATTGTAATCATTTGCAAGTGGTGGTCTGTGGGTTTGTAAAAGCTTCTGTGTGAATGAGGAAAAGCGGTTCAGTGAGTATATGATGGCATGTGAAGAGTTTTAACCCTGAAAAGCCTGACATAAGAAATAATCTTTTTTTTAATTAATTTTTTTAACCTGTTAACTGTCACTGGCCCACATGTTTGTAACAGTAATATCTTAGTCTAAACCTAAAGTAATCTTGACAAACTATATATAGTTTGAAAGCTTAAAGACTCATATTTGGTGACATATTTTAAATATATTTTACAGAGCAACAGCAATTTATTAATTAGAGCCAGAGAACGAGTTCTGACCTTTATTTTGAAATAGTGATGCACATGTAAAATCATGAAAAATCAGTAAATACCTCCATTCATTTTCGTGTCAAGTGTTAAAAAGATAACATCCATTATATTTTTTGAGAAAAAACGTCTAAAAGTGTTTTGAATATAAATAAAAACAATAGATTTTAAATGTTTGGTGCAGCTTGAACTATAACGCACATCCAGGGTTCTCGTCGCATGTTTTTATGTGTTTGTTAGAGGTTGAATTCAAATCAAATACTGCCATACTTGCCCATAACACAGTATGGTTATGGAATGTGATGTCTACTTCATAAATGTTGTGAAAAGTGAAAAAAACATGTTTCAGATCACTCAGACCATATATGGAATTGGGGATGCCCTTGTATGGTTACTAACGGGGTTTGATGGTCATCTAGTGGAAAGGTTTGGTACTGCGCCCAAACAAAATCTTACTGAAAGCTCATTTTTTGATATATCAACCCTCAAATTTGGAACACAACTTGTTCAGATTTTTTGGTTTTGATTTTCTCGCAGTTTTAGAGTTCAACATGTTTTGTCAAATATATATTTTATATAAAACATGAATATTTTAATATTTTATATTTTCATAAACTTAAACTTCCATAAGTTTTTTTTATAACATTTTTCACTCTACAATAATCTGGCAAGTGTCTTCTTTAAAAAGAGATCAACCTTAAGTCTGTGCTCCAAAGCATTGAAAATGTATAACAATTTAAGTTGGAAATATCATTTTCAGGTCTGTGCTCAAAAAGTGGAGCCGACAGCTTAATTGTGACGTGACGTGCGGTTGACCTGTTTGTTGAACCTTTAGACAAAATATAAGAGACAATCTTAAATGTTTGTATATTTTTGATGCATCACAGGCTTTTATGGCTCACATAGTATGATTTAATGTGAATGTGGAGCTCAAACATGAGGTGCAAAAAAAACAGAAGTTTTATTCAGAAACCCAAAATTAGCACAAACAAAAATGCAGTTTTGTGCAGCTGTTATTTATATGGCCAAAAAGTAGGATGAAATTCTGATAGCTTGTAATGTAAATCATTTCGATCATTATAACAGTAAATCAGACTACTTGCATAAAATTAATATAAATATCAGTTGTCCCTCTGTATCTCCTAGTATGTCTCATTAAGATTATATTTAAATGCTTTGTTTTTTCTATCAAAGCTCTATAGTATTTATTTTTATTTTATTTTTCTAAAAAATGTGGCATGGATAATCAAGTAAACCTGAGTTGCATCAGTCCAGTAGAAATCAGAAATTTCTGTTCATCTTGAAATATTACTAACAATAGGCCTATATGTTATTCTTACGTTTACCTCATAAAAAAAAATCAGTAAAGATTTCACAGCAAAAAGACATGTGCACCATGACTTGAAGGGGGACATTTTTACAATTACACCCAAAGGCCTTTTACTTGCAAAAAAATGTATAAACAATCAATCGGTTGACAGAAAGATTGTAGTACATTGTGTACAACAGGTTTTTAAGGAAAGTTTTAATCATGTTGGTACTTTAGAGGCCTTAGAATATGTATCAAATATGATACCGTAGGCTTCATAGGGTTAAGTCTGATTGAGCAAGACCAGTTGTATACAATGCATGAGGTCCTTGAGGACCAGTTTGTAAACCAATGTGGCTAATGCTTGCTGTTGTATAGTGTAAGTTGCTTATACTAATTAATTTTGATTGACTGGCTCACTAAAAGCTTAAACTCTAAAAATCGTATTGTAACCTTTCTCATAATGTACTTCAAAGACCCTGAGAAATCATAACTAGAGATTTATTTAGGCCATGTCTTTTAGCAGACACACACATTTCAAATTGACAGTATTTCTCGTCTGAGAAAACTAACCAAAATTATTGATGACTCATCTTGCACTCATTCATTTTGTCCAATCAGATGCTCTCTAGAATATGAATGTCCCTCCCACTAGTACTGTTTAAAGGTACAGTCACATTAGTGAAATTTGGGCGGAATTTCATGGGGCAAGGTATGAAGCACAGCTTACACAAAAACAAGTAACTTTCTATTGGTCAATGTGGCAAATTTCCATAATCAAACCGTTGTGAAATCTGCATAGGGAAATATTTCAGCCTCTGGAACTGCATCCACATAACAATAAGCGTTGACCACTGAATTTTTGTCTGTAGGGACTGTTGTTGTCCATTTATTCAGTGCTTGAAAGAAGTTCTGTCAAGTTTACTCAAATGTATTTATGCTTTCAGTTTTCTGTCGAGGAAATGCACTGTCTGGAAGCTCTTCGGGCTCTGCATGCTGTTTGTCTTGGGGTCCCTTCTTTGGGTGCAGCTGACTTGTTCAGGAGACATGAGCCAGACATTTGGGTACAGTCACCTCCCTCACCAGCCCTGTCCCGTCGAGAGACAGTCCTCATCTGCTGATGACCCATCCTGGGGCCCTCACAAAATGGCCCTCATCGTGCCATTCAGAGAGCGCTTTGAAGAACTGCTTATATTTGTCCCTTACATTCACACTTTCCTCAACAAAAAGAAAATACGGCATAAGATAATAATTATAAACCAACTGGATCACTTTCGGTGAGTAACTTTCATTGCTGGAGTAGTGTAGTTCCCCAAGCTGAAAGGGATTGTTCACCCAAAAATGAAAAATTTGCTGTTAATTTACTCACCCTCAGGTCATCCAAGATGTAGGTGACTATTTTCTTCAGAAGAACAGCAAAGAAGATTTTTAGCTGAAACCATGGTGCTTGGTGATTAAAATAAATATAAAATTGAATAAAAGAAAGCATATCATGGAACTCACAATTGATACCTCTGGCTCCTGATTATATATTGATTGAAATGATCAGTCTGTGCAAGAAACTGAACATTATTTAAAACATTATTACCTGTATTCCAGAGCCTCAGGGAAACAGTGTGTCTGGTTCGCAAACGAGTCATTCTGTTGAACCGATTCTTTTTGGTGAACTAGATGAACCAGTTCTCCAAATCAGACTAAACTGTCTGAAACAGTTTGTGGCTCGAGCAGCACAGATCTACAAGTTACTCAATCAAAACTCACTTTTGGTCATACTTGACAGTCACTTCGACTCGAAATGAGCCAAAATACAGGCATATATGATCCTGGGATTCAGATTTTTGCGCTCCTGTTCGCCCTGCAGTCACACTAAACTGAGGAAACAGTTCTGACTCGGACCGATGAACCAGTGAAATGCGCATGCGTGAACCCAGCACCTGAATGAAGAGGCCAAATGAAAGTTTTTATGGTTTCTCATTGTGTATATATATATATATATAAACAGGTGAGCTGATGAAGATGTTCACTTTACATGCTTAAGTTCCATTCACATCCACATTTCACATCATTATAGGGTGCTTTAATAATATAATTGCGTATACGTTACGTCATTGTGTGATTATGTAAACAAACTAGTGAATTGAACCAGTTCACTGAAACGAACTGTCCGAAATAATCATTTCAGGGAAAAGAATCAGATTTCCCTGTTGCCTGAGGCTTTGGATTACAGGTTATAATGTTGTAAATAATGTTCAGTTTCTTGCACAGACTGATTGTTTCACTTCATGAGACCTCAGTATATCGTCAGGAGCCACAGGTATTAATTTTGTGTTCCTCGATATGCTTTTTTTATTCTCAAATATGGGTAGCCGCTGACTTGCATTTTATGAGTTTCATTGCATTAACATGAATGAGTAAATTAACAGCAAATTATCATTTTCCGGTGAACTATCCCTTGAATTTCATACAATGTGTAATATAATACTTGTTATTTTTACCGAAAGCAATATCACAATTTGTATCCATGCTTTTCAGGTTCAATCGGGCCTCTCTTATTAATGTTGGGTATATGGAAAGCGGTAATGACACAGACTACATTGCAATGCATGATGTGGACTTGTTGCCTCAAAATGAGGATCTGGACTATGGATTCCCGAAGGAGGGACCTTTCCATGTGGCCTCTCCAGAGCTTCATCCCTTATATCATTATAAGACGTATGTTGGAGGAATCCTGCTGCTTTCCAAGAAACATTATCAGCTGGTAAGAAAGCCGAATACTTTTGAGTATTGATCACTGTTTCTGAAGAGAATTTGTTTGCGAATTACATTCTCTTGTCATTTCTGTCTGAAGTGCAATGGGATGTCAAACCGCTTCTGGGGATGGGGAAGAGAAGACGATGAGTTTTTCAGGAGACTAAAAGCAGCTGATCTTAAGGTACACAGAAATGTTTGAAAAATTATCTTATACTATATTTCTCATTTGATAAATCATTTTGTTGTTACCATTCAAATATCTGCAGCTTTTTAGGCCAACGGGTATTACTACAGGAACTAAAACATTTCGACACATCCATGATCCAGCCTGGAGGAAGAGAGATCAGAAGCGGATCGCTGCACAAAAGCAGGTAGAAAAACTACTTTTAAAATATATATACCTCATGTGAAATTCAGCAGTGTTAACATTATAGTTATAATCATGTGATAAATGTCCCTACCTCAAAAAAGATTTAGATTTTGCTTATTGAAATTTGTTTATTGTTATCTGAAATCTTTTGAAGCCATTTAGCAAACAAACATAAACTGTGGTTACATATTTATTGTTTTCTTTACAAGCTAAATTATTATTATTATTATTATTATTGATTCTCAATAATATTAATAATAAATTAATCTAAAATAAAAACAATATAATACATGACTAGCAATGTGAGCATAATTTAGGGCTGAAACGATTAGTCGACATTATCGACAACGTCGACAATAAAAAATTGTCAACAAATATTTTAGTTGTGAGTAGTCGTTTGATCCCTTATGACCTAATGTAAGAGCCTGCAATAACGCGGTTTGACCAGTGTGGCGCTGTAGCGCAAGACTGTAATTCAGCTCTCCTGATGCAATTCAAAACAAGACAGCGCTACTGCGCGCTTTCCTCTCAATAACAAAATAAACGCATCAAAAACTGACAGCGGCGAGAAAGCAGTAGTTTAAAACGCATCTGATTACAGCAATGTTTGCACGAGCTCTGCGGTTCAGTACTCCAGTATAGTCCAGTCACGTTGCGTTTATTTATATAGTACTTAATGCAGTAGACAGCCTTAAATCAAGCAGCTTTTACAGTATTAAACATGAAAAACCAGAGTCAGTGTCGCTTTCAGTTAGAATTAGAGCCCGACCGATATATCGTTTTGCCGATATTATCGGCTGGGGAAAAAATATTTAATTAAAGTTACAGTTTGGTTTGCAGAGATCAAAGCTTGATCTAGCTCAGGACTGTTTTGATTATCATAACCAGTGTTGGGGGTAATATATTACAAGTAACGCAAGTTACATAATCAGATTACTTTTTTCAAGTAACTAGTAAAGTAACGCATTACTTTTTAATACCTAATAATGGTCAGATTAATCGATTATAAAAATAATCGTTTGTTGCAGCTCTAGAGCATATTAGAATGATTTCTGAAGGATCATGTGACACTGAAGACTTGAGTACTGATACTGAAAATTCACAGAAATAAATTACATTTTAAAATATATTCAAATAAAAAAAGTTATTTTAAATTGTAATTTTTCACATACTTAATCATAAGAGACTTCTTTCAAAAACATGTTAAAAATCTTATCGACCACAAACCTTTGAACGGTAGTCTGCAGTTTTGAGCAGTTTTGGCAGAGGCGGACAAAGTACTCAACTCCATTACTTGAGTGAAAGTACAGATACTGCTGGTCAAATATTACTCCATTGTTAGGAGATGCACAACAGTTCTTCTGTGGCTTTAGAGGTAATATTTTCATTTACACAATTTTGCTAAATCAGACAATATTGTGTCAAATATATACTACAGTATTAACTTCTTATTATTGAATTGTTGTAAATAAATATCACATTTGCAACTGGTCAGTGTTCAAAAAATGCTGGGAAATCTCTTCATGTAGCCCTACAAGAGTGATTCCTGATAAACTGTCTGAAAAAAAGAAAGTCTCGTTTTAGAGAAGAAAAAAATCACCCACTGACTTTCAAAGCTGCCACATAGGCCA
>NW_015551063.1:808337-818532 GCF_001515605.1 Sinocyclocheilus anshuiensis
CTGATAAACTGTCTGAAAAAAAGAAAGTCACGTTTTAGAGAAGAAAAAAATCACCCACTGACTTTCAAAGCTGCCACATAGTCCACGACTTTCTACTTCGAGGATCTTGATAGAAATGTAGTGGAGTGAAAAGTACAATATTTGTCTTTCAAATGTGGTGAAGTTAAAGTCATAAGTTCCCAGAAAAAATAATACTCAAGAAAAGTACCGATACTCAAAAAGTGTACTTAAGTACAATACTCGAGTAAATGTACTTAGTTACTGTCCGCCTCTGAGTTTTGGTTACTACATCATTCCCATACTTCAGTTTGGTTTGGTTTGTAGTTTTTACAACTTAACTATTATTGTAGAATCTGGAAAACCGTACTAATACAAGGTAGATCTGTCCACGCCAAAATATGAGTAAATTTCACTTTACTAAACAAAGTCAGATGTTTTCTTGTTTCGATCTGTGGATCTCTATCTCATGACACATTGTCATTATGCAGACCCATGTCCTAATGTTTAGATTCGTATCTGCCTGTGTTTTCAGGAGCAGTTTAAGGTGGACCCAGAGGGTGGCCTGACTAACGTCCGCTACAAGGTGGAGTCCAGACAGGAAGTGACCATCAGCGGAGCTCCATGTACTGTCATCAACACCTTTCTAGAGTGTGACGTCAGCCTGACCCCATGGTGCCAGTCCAGCTAATATGCTTAAGCAGGACCCGTAAAGCCAGAATGAAATGCATTCTCCTTCTGTGGAGGCAGGAAGGCTTTCACAGATTTCTGGTGCCAGTCACACTTGAAAAATCACCCTGATCGGCTAACCAAAAGGACTTGAATATGTGACTGTGGGGAAAGAACTTTTCTCCCAAGTTTTAATTTTGTAGGACAGTGTTGTTGGCTTCATCCATGATGAAGCGCTGCCTCATTTTTGAACTGAACTATGGACCAATGTCAGGTACTGCACTGAGTTTGCATCATCAACATTTCAAGTACGAGCATCCAAATGTCCGATTTTTAATGATGAGTTTTATAATCTTTTAGTTGTAGAGGTGGCCTGTTTTGGACTGTTGTGAGTATTTGCTCAGCCATGTCTTGACAGAATTCTGTTTCTTTTTGCTTGAATTCAAGATCATGTCTTGAAAAGGACAATATTATGTATTTGAAAGTTATTTAGGGGGAACTTCGATTGTATTTGCACATTATTAAGTATTTATATAAAAACGAAGGTTTCCTAATTTCAGTCTTTGTACTTTTGTCCCATGTTTCAGATGCATGGAATGCTGTTACAAATTCCACTCACAGGATTATATATAGATCTTATGAACTGGAGGCATGAAGCTGTATCCAAAAAACTTCTTTCAGCGCAAATGTTAAAAAAAATTTGGACTTGACATAATTTTTATTGGCAATGCCTGAAATGAAACTGTGAATCAGTACTCTATCCAAACTAAGTTGTTATTGTGCCTGTGGCAACAAACTGCTGCACTACTGCACAGAACATGTTTGACATAAAATAAAGAGAATTTGACTCTATGCCATTGCAATTGCTCTGTCTTTATTAAAATACAGGGTACTACTTCACATTCACCAGCAGAGCAATGTCAATAACACCGTTGTGCATGCAATCTACTCAGATGATTGTTCCCATTCATTTGGGGATTATTTCACATATGAAGGTGCTTCAAAAAAATGCATTTAGAGTTAGATTTGTGAACATGCAATTAGTACATAATCCTGTTGAGCTCCACAATGTTGTGCTGTTAATGAAGTTTACGGTGCTGGGTTTTAATGAGCTGTTGCTTAATTTAATTGTATGCAAATTAATGGCCATTGATAGTCATTTTAATGGGCGTTTTGGCCTAAAGGTCAAAAGTTTGGATACGCTTCGCTAAATTTGTTTTTCATTAGCTTACAAGCCTTCTAAAGTTGTATGTTTAAATGTTTGAAATAGTTAAATAAAATTTTTGCACATGTATGAATTTCTTCATAAACATTTTATTATGCTAGTTGTGGACTTTTATAAGAAGTTCTTAAACCCGTTTAAAAGTATAAGTAAATGTTCACTTTCTATGTGTATCTGAACATGGAAGAGACAGTGTAACATCAATCTGTCCTCATTTGTCAGTGACCGACAAGTGCAGTGTTGCGTATGGAACAGTCACGGAGAACATGAATTCATCTGTCTAACTAGCAGATAACATGATAATGTATTGAGCATATATGTATTTTAGTGCGAGTCTGGATTGGCAGTTTGTTTACATCAAGTTTATATGTTGTCCGATGTGCCAGATGTTAAAACCAGAGGTCTTTATGTGATCTGCAAGGTAACTAAATGATGTTATTGATTTTCAGATCTTTTTTTGGGGGGGGGGATACTATGGTAACCAACCTTTTTTCCTCCAAAATGTCATAGGTATCATTATTTATACTGTGAAATCATGATAGATGTGATCTTCTACCTCCAAACAGAGCAAAAAAAAAATATAATAATGTTTTTTTTTTTTTTCTGGAGAGGGTTACCATGGTAAACTTGGAAAGTGGTTTTCAAAAAGGTTTGATTTTGACATTGGTGGGGACATAACAGCAACCACCACCCACCCATCCAACTACCTCAACATTTGCGCATTTATGATAGACTTTTGACCACAGTTTAATGTCATTTAAAGTCTTTATTTATAGCTAAGGTATAGCTAACATACTCATAATTCATTAATGTGTTTTCTGCTGGCTAAATTTTGGAGCTCAAAACAACCTACATGTTAGATGGAAACATTGTGAATTATGATGGAGTTTGTAGCTTAACTCACTGTATTTTATGACCTCTGCAGTTCAATTGATGACAGTTCAACAGGAAATCAGTTGGAAATCATACCATGGAAGTGAATATTTCATTTATTTATCAGTATTGTAATAAATATTTGAGAAATTATCTTTGTATATGATTGTATTAGTCTATATAGAGTGATAGGCGATGTAAAAAGGGCAAATGGGAGAAGCAGATGAACAGAAATAAAATCATTGGCCTCAGCACTTCATCACAGCGAAGCTCTGGAAAAGTCTCGAACGGAAGGAGAACTAGACCTGACTCTAGACCTGAACTCATTATGTGGATAGCGCGCCATGTTAATTTGATTTCATTTTTAAGTCATTATCTCTCTGACTTTAAGTGCCGACCATGGGCGGGTTGCATAAACTGCGTAGACTAGTCTTAGTCATCTAATTTATTTTCTTCAAGACTGGTCATAACTTTCAATCCACCGATTTTAAATCATGTCTAAATCTATATATGTAGGCTAATTGAACGTGCTCTTTGGTACACTAGAGGGCGTTATGCGTACAGAATGAGGTTCACCACACATCTGCCTGTGCTCTGGTAGCCTAGTTCAGTCACTCAACACTGTAACTATCAAAAGATAGTTTGAGACCTGCAATAAATGTACTCTGTATGGTGAAAAAACGGACTGCATGCGCGATTACTAGTGCTACATTAAACAGTGATTGCATCCTAGCCTCTTTTATATTTAGCCTACATCATGCAAACATTGTTGAATGTATTTTTCAGTCATAACATTTTTTAATACGATTATAATAAACCTTAAAGTTGTTTTACAGTGAGTCCTGTTTTACAAATTCTGGCACTCTTTGTCATCATATATTTTTATATCATTTATTACTTTTCTTTTTTTTATTATTTTATTTTATTTTTAAACCAAACCCTGCATCAAAATGAATAGCATTATTCTATAGTATATCCAAAATATTTAATTTTCTGTTTAAAAAAGCACTACTTTGAACATTTCTGCAAATTATTTATTCAGCAATAAGAAAAGAGTTTACTGTGGCCGTCTATTAACATTACTAATAGATTTGGGTTCTATACATAATTTAAGAAGATTTACAATTAGGCAGCTTAATTCAGGCTTTTTGTAATGTATCTCTGTCCTGTAATTTTTTATTGTGAATAGCTTAATTCATGAACATGCTATTTTTCCATCATGTTCCTCAAGTCAACATCTATTGACGGTCGTCCATTTAATTTAGGCTCTCTGAGTCAGCTAATGAGTAGTAGAATAACCAATCTTGGCTTCTCCGTGTTCAAAGAGGGTTTAACACCAGCTAGTTCCAGGCAGGGGAACAATAATCACATTTTAACTCGCCTTCACACCCAGAGTGCTTACAAAAACTCCAACTGTTATAGCCTTTCAGCTCTGCACAATCTGCAATCAATTGCCAGAGGCGAAATTAATAGATGTTAATGGCCATTTGTATTTGAGGCAAAGGGGACAAAATTGGCCAGAGAAAGCTATTAATTATATGCAGAGGGACTGAAAAGGGAGGCACAAGAGGGCTGGAGACGGGCTGCTTTGGGGCTCAGTGGGGTCTGTGCCCTGCGTGGTTCACATGGGTTTCCGCTGGGTGGGTTGTGAAAGGCCTGAGCAGGGGGGCTTTTGTGTGGCTCCTGAGCCACGATTGTTCCTTCTCAAAAGGGTGACATCTGTCCAGGGTTTCCGAGACTCTGATCCACCCCATTAGCCTCCATCCTCTCTCAACAACTTACTGCGTTTGTAACTGACAAATGAGACAAGCAGAGGCACCCCAGACATGTCAAGCCGCGAGATCAATGCCTGCTTGCCTTGATCTGTCTGCTTCATTAAGACACCCTCATAAAGTCCCGGAATGAGTTCAGATTCCTGAGTTCTCCTGATGATTTCTATCCATAAAATAGGAATGAGTGCTTGATGTAGCTATAGGCCTATATGTTGACAAGTGAATGTTCTTGATGATCATTCAATTTAAATTTAAACAAATTATTTAAAAACCTCTCTATTATTATATTCACTTTATATATAAAAGGATATTCCGATAATAATCATTTGATAAAACAACAAGGACAATAATAGGATGATAACAGGCTAATAATGACATAGGTGGCAGTGATTTTAATGGCATTAATTATTAGTTGCATATTGTTTATTATTAGGCTATTATTATTATTTGCTACTTGCTACGACGAATTTTGTCATTTGTAGACTTTAATTCTTACTGGACGTTACGAGTGACGATGCTAGCGCTTTTATTGTAATACACTACAAAATAAATACAAGGCCATTCAAATGCACATTATCGAATAAACACTTTCAGAATAGTTTTAAAAAATATATTTCGTGGTTTTTAAATAAAACATTTTACCGTGTGTGTGAATAGCCTAATTATGAACGTAAATAGCATAAATAGGCATATTTCTATTCAAATGGGTAGGCTACGTTTCATATCACAGCAAGAAAATAACAATACATAAATAAATATTGTGACGAATTACGCGACCATTCATTTACAAAAAAACAAGAATAATGTTACCAGAACACATTGTATGAAACCCTTTCACGTGCTCACGCCTATTTCGCCAAATAGCCTAGATAGATAGATAGATAGATAGATAGTTAGATAGATAGATAGTTAGATAGATGGATAGATAGATAGACGGATAGATAGATAGACAGACAGATAGTTAGATAGATAGTTAGATAGATAGATAGATAGATAGATAGATAGATAGATAGATAGATAGATAGATAGATAGATAGATAGATAGATAGATAGATAGATAGATAGATAGATAGATAGATAGATAGATAGATAGATAGATAGATAGATAGATAGATAGATAGATAGATAGATAGATAGATAGATAGATAGATAGATAGATAGATAGATAGATAGATAGATAGATAGATAGATAGATAGATAGATAGATAGATAGATAGATAGATAGATAGATAGATAGATAGATAGATAGATAGATAGATAGATAGATAGATAGATAGATAGATAGATAGATAGATAGATAGATAGATAGATAGATAGATAGATAGATAGATAGATAGATAGATAGATAGATAGATAGATAGATAGATAGATAGATAGATAGATAGATAGATAGATAGATAGATAGATAGATAGATAGATAGATAGATAGATAGATAGATAGATAGATAGATAGATAGATAGATAGATAGATAGATAGATAGATAGATAGATAGATAGATAGATAGATAGATAGATAGATAGATAGATAGATAGATAGATAGATAGTTAGATAGATAGATAGATAGATAGTTAGATAGTTAGATAGATAGACAGATAGTTAGATAGATAGATAGGTAGATAGATAGATAGATAGATAGATAGATAGATAGTTAGATAGATAGACAGATAGTTAGTTAGATAGATAGACAGATAGTTAGATAGATAGATAGATAGATAGATAGATAGATAGATAGATAGTTAGATAGATAGACAGATAGTTAGATAGATATATAGATAGATAGATGGATAGACGGATAGATAGATAGATAGATAGATAGATAGATAGACAGACAATGGCAATGAATCTACTAATACTGCTCACAGGAATCTGATTGAATTTTGTAAATGCTCTGTTTCCTCCCCTCCCTTCAGCACAGGCCATAAGCAACACATTAATCATCATCTCTTACATCTCCCCAACCGCCATGTCCCAGTTTCATTCCCCTCAGCCCTTAACAGTTTTGTTGTTAAACTCTTTCTGGTCAAATCCAGAATTTCTTTACACAACACAAAATGGCTGTAATTGACAGCGAGCGAGTGCGGCGCTCGCCGATCTGCGCATGCGCACCACACCTCGCCGTCGGCGCTCCGCGCGCAGGTATTGAAGTTGGCTCACGACAAGCTGACGGATCATCGATCATAAGAGCTCGCAGCGACCTGCATCGGAGGAGCTGATGCCTGCTTCATACGAGACAGCTGACGGTGCGCGAGTTCTGCTCTGACCAGAACATGAATGAGATGAGATCTGAATGAATTTGAACATAACTGGTGACAGAACTCACACGTCTATTTGCAGCTATTGGAAGTATATTGCAACCCACGAAATTTAAGGAACTAAAGCAACCGTATGAAGTTATGGATGGTAGAGGGACTATATAAATATTATCTTTTAGACTTTTTTTTTAAACGTGGGTTCACCCCAGCATCGGTTTCAGAGTGACCTACTTGTTGATTTACTATTTAATTGACTGAGTATTTTTTTAATAACCCATCACAATGTTCCAGCACAATAAGAAGTGCTTCACCATTGAATCTCTCGTTGGTAAAGACTCCAATTCCTCAAGTGCCGCCGCGGATGAGCCCATCAGACCCACTGCTCTGAGGTTTACTGAATCCATCCATCCTTCTCCCTTTGGGAGCTGCTTCCAGAACTCAGGCAGGACATTGTACAGCAGCAGCCCAGAGATGATGTTCACAGATCCGGCCACTCACTCCAGCAACTCCGGCCTGTCTCTGCGGCACCTCCAGATCCCCACACAGCCCTTCTTCAGTCCTCACCAGAGGGACACCTTGAACTTCTACCCGTGGGTGCTGAGGAACAGATATCTGGGACATCGATTCCAAGGTAAGGAGGAGACTGAGGATCTGTGTTCAGTTATGCTGCCGGTGAGGATGCAGAGAAAATATCGAAACACTGAAGTGAAAGCATGAGGTAGTCGATGTTCTCAGCTGTTCAAAGGCCTATATTGATTTCAATGTTTTATTTAAATAGCCTATTATTGTAAAAATAGTGTAGGCCTACTTAGTGATGCGCACGGGACAAGTCATAAATACCTCAACATTTTCCTTTATTACCTAACATTGTCCTGATTATTATTATTATTATTATTTATCGATTTTATCGAAAGAAAAAAAACTCCAAATCATGAGAAAAAATTATGCCGTGCAATAGATTTTTCTGTTATTTAAAAAAAAAAAAGACTAAATAGTTTGAAGCGCAATTTTTTTTTACCTCAGTAGCCTATCCAATAAACACGAATTGCAAAATAATAATTGTTAAATTTCGAAAGATCGCTGTTTATTTTGATCACATATTTAGGCTATATTATAGAAGAAGGGAACGTTCGATTCAAATCGTTTTTGTTCTGTTTGTTTGAAATATTCTCAGTCCTCAATGAACAATATTATCATAGCCTATAAATAGCCTAAATAATTCATCAGGCTATTAAAACATCGCAGTTGTAAGTATAATTTTTAAGTATAGGCTATAAACTGATAATACAGATAATTGTACTGCCTCTTGTTAATTGGGTTTTTACTTAAACTTAGATCAGCCTTTAGGATTATTAAAAATAATCCTAAAAACATTATTAAACATTAACATTATTAAAAATGTTAACATTTAATCTAATCATTTAAATATCTAATCTAATTTTTATATGTAAAATTTAATGAAGGACCCACATTATCTTACTGTTACTTTAACTATTTGTTTATCTATTTTCTTAAAGATGCACTGTATTTCTACATCGTCTTTTAAAACGTAGGATATAGGTACATAAACTAATTATAATAATTACATTATTTCGGGGGATAAAAATGAATTGCTAGTTCATGTGGAAATTCGTATGAGGTCAATTTGCTTCATGCAGCTATATTATGTCTTGTTATTATAACGCTCATAAACATTTACAGCTCTTAAAATTACCATAATAAAATGGCAACATTTATAATACTGTTATGGGTATATGTTTGCTATTTTACGCAATTATTCGGAAAAGGACTTGATGGATTTATTAGGTAACTGTATTTATATATACCAAAAAAAAATCTGCCTTGAAATGTTTGTTCAATTAAGAGCTTTATTTTAATTTGATTTACATTTTGTAAATGTATCGCCATCTCAGTGAGATTATTGTTTGAGATGAGATTGTTTCTTCAAACTTCTTTAAAAATGCATTATTATTATTATTATTATGAAAAATCAAATTGTAGTAGGTATAATATGATAATCCTGTTTGCAGAGTCCTTTAAAAAAGTGTAACCGATACTGGGAGGTCCTATTTACCAGGCAATTCGTTAAAGCAGCTATCAGTAGCTCGGGCCGGTCTTGGAGGGGTGTGATGGGAAGCCCAGCTACATTTGTTGTGAGGGTCCTGAGCTGCTTCAGTCCTCGAGGGCATTGCTCAGGTAATTGGTGGAAGTCAGAGGTTGTTGTCACTATTACTCAGATCCGGGGGTTCAGATAGAGCCTCTTTGTTTACACAGAGAGCCGATCCGCTCAGTGATGGTGTCCAATAACCTAGAAAACCACTGTTTAGACCAGACTAAATGCAGCCGTGGGGATTGGGTGGGAAAGGATCGCCAATCGAGGAGCGTGTCAGCCCTAATGTGTCCATGGGTTTTAACTCTACTACTTCCTGAATGGGAAAGAGATGTGTCCATGTCCTCGGATCCGTCATGCGGGACAAGGTAAACAGGATCTCAGAGTGGCCTGCTGTTGTACATGAGCAGGGGTTCGTGTTATGGGAACATTTCACAGACTGTGACAGTGCCACACTGATGCACTTTTCTGAGATTTGTGTGCGATCAGGTTACAGTACAAATCTTCCGGAAGGATAAACACCGTCATCAGCAGACTCTTAACGCTGTTGATTTTCATTTTTCGAGGCTTCATTCCAAAGCATAGTGTAGTAAAATAATGTAACAATTGAATAATATGTACTAATATAATAGCAGTTAAGAAATATACGCTATATATAATTATATAATAATAGTAATAGTTATTTTATTGTTTTTCTAATTTCTTGAAAACATTTTTATTCTAAATAAAAATCAAATATAATTTGATAGTCCTGTTATCAGAGTCCTTCGAAAAGTGTAATCAAACTATATATACGTGTGTGTGTGTGTATAGACATATATAGACGTATAAACAACGTCATCAGCAGTAGGTAATTTTTATGAATTAATTTTTACGTGTTATACATATTATAATATAATTTGAAATCATTTTCTTGGAAATTTTGGAATTATTTTGAGACGAGTTTATTAAAATGTTTGGTTTCATGCCAAAGCATAATGTAATTAATGTAACAATGTAATAATAATGTGATAATATAGTAATAATAATAACAACAGATAATATCAGTTAAGTCATATATACACATACATGTAACACACACACACACACATATATGACGTAACGTTTATTCAGTCATTTTATTGGAAATTTTAAAATATGTAGAGAGAGAAAGAGAGAGAGAGAGGGGGGGGAGGGAGCGAGAGACATATAAACAGTGTAATCAGCAGACTTTTAATGCTGTTGACTGTCAAAGCATAATTCCAAAGCATAATGTAATAAAATAATGTAACAATATAATAATAATATTATATATATATA
>NW_015551063.1:818795-838309 GCF_001515605.1 Sinocyclocheilus anshuiensis
TGTGTGTGTTTTATTTCATCAAGTCTGAAAAACTGGAGGGAGGCAGCGTCACAGGGAACACACATTCTGTAGGAGAGACCAAAGGGTCCGGTCTCTTTCTTTCCCACTATAGGCCACCCTTCTCCCTGCCTCTAATGAGAACAGCACTGACAAGACCAAACTTGTTTGTGCCAAGGGAATGGTAGTAAAGCTGATCTGGGTGCCATCTGGTTCCCTTTTCCTCATGTTGGGGGCTTTCTTGCCGTGGATAGGCCAGTGTGTGTTTGAGTCCAAAGCCCCGGAGGGTCTCCCAGCTCTTCAGGAGGCTTGAGTCTCAGTCAGTGTTCTGGCCTGCCAGTCTGATCCACCACCTCTCTCGAGAGACGCCGAGGTGATGCCACACATGCTGATGATGCCAGACCGAGAGCGCTGAGCGCACACAAAAACACCAATCACTTTGATTCGAAAGTTTCGAAAAGTTGCCACTAACACTGAGGTCGGTTTTGGTTGGTTGGCGCTCACTGCACCTTAAGGAAGGTTTAAGGAGGGCTTTTCAACACCTTCAAACCGCCGAGAACTCATTATTTACATTCTTGCACCCAGCTCCCCTCATTTTTGCACGGAGATGTCTCCATTGTTTTTGCCTGTGGTGTTCAAAGCGTTTTCAGCACGCCAGCTGAAAGCAGTCGTCAATGACAGTGCAGTGACAGAAAATATGCACCTTTTAGTAAAATTGAAGTAAAGGTCGTACATTATTAGGACCTTTGGGAAGTCTCTGTTAGTGAAGGCTTGCATCGTAGACCAATACAAACTAGTCATTTTGTGCATGGAAGCAAACACCCTAAATGTTGCAACTGGCCAAAAATGTGTGTTTTTTTTGTCCGTATTGGGATGTGTGTAGACGACGTATTATTAAGCAGGCAACACAAGTTGCTGTGTTTGAGAGTTGAAGTTGCTTCTCCTCTGAAAGGAGTCAGTTCAAAGCTATTGTGTGCAGATAAAGGGTTGGTTTTGGAGTTTTCAAAGAGACTTAAAGTCTGAACAGCCTCATGCTAATCTGCTTTTCATCGTCTGGTGATGCCATTAGTAAGCTTTTGTGCCCAGAACTGGTCCATCATTGTGCTTTCTTTGATGATGAGTGTTAAAACTGAATGGCTTCTGTGTAAACTTAACTCTTATGGCTAACCATTTGGATTTAGGTTAAATTAGTTTGCCTAAATTTGTGGCTAGAGGATTTAGTTGCTCTTTGGAATTGTGAAAGTTTTTCTGGATGACTGAATATATTTAATAACTTCCATTTGATATGTTAATATGCTTTCAGCAAATGCAGTTTACACATCCATTTGTTTATGAAAAAATGTTTTTCTCTCTTTGTGTGTTTGCAATAGACGGCATACGGACTCTGCCCTCCAGATGTTGTCTGGGGTCGAGCAAAGATCATGTTTGCCCTGAAACTGACACAGACTAAATTTTTACCATTCCCTAATGTTGAATATAATCAGACCAAATGTAAGGGATTCAGATTTGCTTAACTGACAATTAAGATATTCATCACAATGGTTTTACATCTTTTCAACCATGGATGTCTATTTATATTTTAGAAGCAATATTTCAAAGCCTTGCATTTGTATGAAAATCAGGATAATGCCATATGATGAGGGCTCATGAGTCATTAAAGACTCGTCTCTGAATGCACGGAGACATTGGGTTGGTATGAATGATGCGGTGGGAACACACTTTACATCAGCCGTGTCTGGAACTAACCTGGAATTATTCAAATCGACTCATGTGGCTCAATTAAGACATGCAATCCTGCGCTTAATGTCTGCATTGCTGTGCCTATGTAAAGCACTTATTAAAAGCATAACGAGCCTTTGGATAATGCATCTGCTAAATGAAGAAATGTCATAGGACAGATACTTTATTATTCTAAATAACTCTAAAAGAATTTTGTGAATGCACATGTAATGCTATGCACATATGGAATGAAATAAAAATCGGTTACATTTCAAAAGCAATGCAATGACATCATTATTATGTCAACAGAAGGTTACTAAAAATGTAACACTGAAATTTGAATGAAAATGTATTTAGACATTTAAGTCACAATTTAAAATCTTAAAAGTTTATGAATGTGTTGAAAAAAAAATTGCCCACTTCCTAATTAACATGTACTCTTTACTTCTTACTATTACTAATGCTCTCACAGTCTGTTTTCAGATTTTTTTAAAAGAAAGTTTTAGATTATTTATTTATTTAAAATACAACTATAAAATTGTCAACTTCCTAATTAATATGTACTCTTTATATAATTGCTTCTTGTCTCCAGGTGACGACAGTAGCCCGGAAAACCTGCTGCTACACGGACCCTTCTCTCGCAAGCCCAAGCGCATCCGCACGGCCTTCTCCCCTTCGCAGCTGCTCCGGCTGGAACGTGCCTTTGAGAAGAACCATTACGTGGTGGGAGCCGAGCGGAAACAGTTAGCCAATGGGCTGTGCCTGACAGAGACGCAGGTAAGCAGGCAGAGGCGTCAGGGTCGATCCCTCCAGCGCACACGGCTGCATTCCACCACACACACACACACACACACGACATGAACGCACATTTACTCTAGTTTCCTCACAGGATGGAAGTAATTCATCATTCATTGCCTTGGGATAGGCCATATAAATTCCAAAGCATGTATACAACATGCAATAATTGGTTATTTTCCCAATCGTCTGTACATACATTCGCATACATATTTGTGTAAGATTGCTAGGCTTGAGCAATACCTGTTGTGACATACGGAGGGGTCCAAAATTCTGAGGCACCTTTGAAAACCTGGGATTTAAAATCTGAACCTGGAAATAAATGAAAAAATGTAATAAAAAATAATTAAATAAATGTTCTGACAAAAAATAATAAATATGTCAGATTCTGCACTGGTGGTTTTAGACAACTTTTGGACACCTGCTGTGAAACTTTTAAATCAAAACGTATAATTAATTAAAATGTAACATTTTCTTAAAGAGAGAGAGAGAGAGTGCATGTTAATTAGGAAGTGCACAATTTTATAGTGGGATTTTGAATAAATAAAGAAAAATGTACAACTTTCTTTAAAGAAATCTAACAACAACAAAAAAACTCTAAAAAATAGAGAAATTATTTTAGACACGTATTGTTTTTTCTATTTTCCGATACGTTTTTCAAATGTTAATTTTTAATTAAACGTTTACTTCCATGCTGATGATATCATTTTTAATATTTTTATTTAAAAATGCAAAACATTTACACTAGTGAACTTTTAATCGTTTAAATGAGTTATTTTGTATTTATAGCTACTTTTGGATGTTTTTTTAAATACTGTTTTATCCGTTTTCTGCTATATTTTTTAATTAAAAATGTTAATTTATAATTAAAATGTTTCATTCAAATTTTCATGCTCATAATCTGCAATTATTTTTTATTACATTATAAAAATGAAAAGCATTTTCACTAGTGGTTTCAGACTTTTAGGCACCTGCTGTGAATCTTTGAAGTTATTTTGTTTTTATACTTTTGTTTTGGATGTTCTTTAACACAGTGTTTTTCTCTGATATGTTTTTAAATTAAAAATGTTCAACTTTTTGTGCTGATATTCACCTTTATTTCAAATTTTTTAAGCTGATAATATCATTTATAATCAATTGTTTTTAATTATAAACATTCTAAACAGAAGCATTTTCACTAGTGGTTTAAGACTATACTGCTGTGAATCTTTTAAATGAGTTATTCTGTTTTTACATTTTTGTCTTTATTTCGAATGCTTTTTAAAATATTATTTTATCTGTATCAAGTAGATACGTTTTCACATATCGTGCAGTAGAGTTTGTAAAATGAAATGATTTCCTCACCAGATTGAGAGATTACGTCAATCATATTTCAAATAAGTAGCAGGCATAAGCATGTTTTTAAATATGGCATAATAATAGTGTGTTGGGAAATTATTTTTAATAGCAAACACAGTACTGGGAAGATTTGCTTCCCACTTTTTTTTTTAAATCAAAAAACAATAAAAATGCATAAAAACATCAATTAAAAAAAAAGTATATTTCTAAGTAATTGTTTTAAGCTGATATATTAAAGTGGCCTCTCTTTCTCATTCTTGTTAAGGTGAAAGTCTGGTTCCAGAACAGAAGGACTAAACACAAGAGACAGAAGCTGGAGGAAGAGTCACCGGACTCGCCGCAGAAGAGGAAAGGTACTCAGCATGTGAGCCGCTGGAGGGTGGCCACTCAGCAGGGCAGCCCTGAGGACATCGACGTCATTTCAGAAGACTGATATCATACACCTGCGCTATCCTGGGTAATAAACATCAGTCATGCTGATGGATCCCTGCCGCAAAAAAGCAAGACATTCTTCAGACTTTGTCAAGAATTGAACTTGGCTTGTAAACTAAGGAACTGAGTCACAGCCGGCTGCTGCTGACTTCTGATCACGCACAACAGAAGAAAGGACGATGACAGCAGCCGAACTACTCACAGAGACTGGAAGACTTCTGTATGCAAAACACATGGACCTCTTCATTTTGGATGACATTCCATTTTTGTATGTTTTTTTTGTTGTTGTAAGGTTTCACTTCTGTCTTGCTCCTTTATTATCAGTCAGAACATTTCCATCATAAAGTAGTATATTGGATGGCAAAGGTAATAAAACCACCTTAATGCATAGATTGATAAATGTTTTGTAGTGTTAGAAATTCAACGGCCACAGTCTAACAACAATAGGTCGATCCAGTGTGAGAATGAAATATCACTCATAGACAGTGTTGGGGAAAGTTACTTTTAAAAGTAATGCATTACAATATTGCGTTACTCCATGAAAAAAGTAACTAATTACGGTACTTAGTTACTTTTTATGGAAAGTAATGCGTTACGTTACTTTTGCGTTACTTTTTAAATCTGGACAGGGCTTGCTTGTTTGTTTTTCAAATAAAAAAGTTATATTTTTGGCAAAAATAAAAGCCTTTTCACACCAAAAGTAAAATGAATAAGCCTCAGGCTGAAGGGAAAGTAAATTTACGTCCGTACAGTAGAATGCAGAAGAAGTCATTTCAACACACTTCAACAATATTGCGTTACTTTACTAGTTACTTGAAAAAAGTACTCTGATTACGTAACTCGCGTTACTTGTAATGCGCCCCAACACTGCTCATAGATGTACTTCTAAAAAATGTTGTGATACTTTACAACTGGATGTTTGTATTTGACAAAGTGTCATTATTTTACAAACTAGGCCAATTTAAAGAGGTGAAATACCCTCCCATTCAGATATTGAGTCTTTCTAGAAAATCACTAGTGCAGTTTCACATTTGAAATGGTTTTATTTATTCCTTCTCTATGCATTTGAGCTCCAAACTCAAAATGATATTTTGTGTTTTACATCTGGGTTAAAGCTTATGGAAGATTTGACATGTATTGTGTGAGAATTACTTTCCCTTTTTTTTTAAATTGTTTGTTACCACGATGGCTCTTGAACTGATGTCAAATATCAGTGAACTAGAGAAGCTTAGAAAATGCTTGCATTTCTTTCTTCACTCAATTAAAAACACAAAAACAAAAAAATTCTCAGTCTAACCTCCAAGACCCCAGAATGGTTTGTAGCACTTCATAGCAGATTTCTTTAAGGTTAAAAGCACTGTAATCCCATCTGTTTGTCTTCATTGTTCAGCCAATTTTTGTTATGTGTTTGTTTAACTTTTTTTTCCTGCAGGCTATTAGATAATAAAACTTTAACTTAATGGCTGTTTGGAAATTATTTATCCTTTGTTCCATTATTATTATCACTGTTAAGTTATATTGAATGGATATTATTAGTGCATGAGCCTTATTTAGCAGTGATTTATTTATTGATTTCTTAAATAGAAGATGCTTTTGCATTCCTGAGCAACCACAAAAAGCAGACGGGTATCATTAGTCAGAAATTCTTTTAATAATAGTGTACTTACACTTTGGATTTCCATGTGCATTTGACTGTTCACTTATGTGCATCTGATCATGTACCTCATCTGTTTGCTCATTTAAAAAAAATGATACGTACATACATATTTATATTTCATTCAGCTGGAAATGCATCCATGTTACCTTTATGTGCTGTAATTTACACCTGCTAAACCTTAAGGCCCAGAGTGACAGAAATGTATTAAATTTGCATCTTTGCATCACCTTATTACACACAGATGTTTATACAAGCCTCATTATCAGTCGCAATGCCTATAAACTGTGAAAGACAATATAAGAAAAATCTATTTATATTCTCTTTAATTAAAGGAAAAGTCCCCAGGACACAACACTTCTGAAACACACAGGATAAAAAACATACGCCGCAACACTTCAGACAGATATAATAAGCTTCATTTAAACCCAAACACCCACTACATGACCTTATTACACACAGATGTTTATACAAACCTCATTATCAGTCGCAATGCCTATAAACTGTGAAAGACAATATAAGAAAAATCTATTTATATTCTCTTTAATTAAAGGAAAAGTTCCCAGGACACAACACTTCTGAAACACACAGGATAAAAAACATACGCCGCAACACTTCAGACAGATATAATAAGCTTCATTTAAACCCAAACACCCACTACATGAAAAACATAAGTCGCTTGAACATTCTAGTGTAAACAAAGGCTGTTTCTATCTTACCCATTATGTTTCAGACAGCCAGGTATTTAGATCGGTGTACTCTGTAATGAAATGAAATGAAAAACAATGAATGATCTCGTGTGGCTAGTCAAACTTCACTAATGTAACGTAACCTGTGAAGTCACAGTGTGTGTGTATGCAAAATGACCACTCTCTGTCTGCATGAGTAATGATGGCATAGACAGGACGTTATCACGGTTAAACACATGATGATTAATAGTAGCTTGAGATAACTTTGAAGACAGCAAGAGTGATTTCAACACAGATATGATGCAACAGATGGCCTAATATGCAGTGAACAAGAGATGAAGTGTGTAAAATAGTTTAGACTAACTGAATCACTTGTACTTAATAGTCACTATATATTAGTCGCAGAATATTCCTCTGTGTCAAAGCACACTGCTTCAAACGAATGCTCATTAATCTTATGAGGGCTATGTTACTTACAAATATTTCCGACTAGCTACCTGCCCCCATGTTGTTGCCATGGATATGAAGAGGTGTAAACAAAAGAACAGATGGTTGAAAGCATGTAGGTGTAGAGAGCAGTCTGCGATGTTTCCCAACTATGTTAAGTGAAATAATTCATCTAACTTACAGTAATTTGATCTGGACCGATGCCAAGTGTGGAGTGGGCCACCGATTTGGCTTCATCAAGTTAATCAAAACTAGTGCTGCTGCTTATTTATCCTGCAGTAGTCCATGAGGACTATGATAGAGGCAACTCAGTTCTTTTCATACAATATCTGTCTTTGTCTTCAAGAAAGAACTTTCACTCAGAAATTGTTAGCAAATAATTACAAAGAAACGGCACGTAACGCATTGAATTAAACATGAAATTTTGAAGTCGAAAGACTGAAATAGTAATTTCTTGTAAAACGTGATCCAATAACTTTTTTTTTTTTTTTTACAACTTCCAAAAAAATATATATATTTAAAAAATATACATAATTAAATACCTGACAGCATTGCTGAAACTTTGGCCTTTGTGTTTAACTCTCTTTCCTGTTAATTTTGAAAGCAAAATTAGTCATTGAGTGCAATTATTAAAACAATACATTTGAGAAATAAATATGCAGCAGGTATATTTTATGAATTTGCATCACGTCCATTAATTTTTTATACATTTTATAATTCATACACTGTAAACAATGATTTTTCTAAATAAAACAGATTTATTTTATATTTTACAACAACCACAACAACAACAAAAATACTATTTAAGTTTAAATACTTCAAAATTTCACATACTGTATAATTCATTGTGCTACTTTGTAATTCTTTGTGAAATCTACTAGTAATTTCTGAGTGAAAACTGTTTCGACGCCATTTAAAAAAAAAAATAGACTAAATAAATTAAATAAATATTTAAAAAATGTAAAAAATATAAAAATTAAATAAAACGTAAATAACATTACATAATAATAAACAAATGAATCAAAACTATTATAAATTTCATTCATAACAATAGTTGAAAACGGATTTTTCAAAGCTGTGAATAAAACAAATATTACTGGAGTATGTTTTACAACAGGGGTGCCCAAACTCGGTCCTGTAGGGCCGGTGTCCTGAAGAGTTTAGCTCCAACCCCAATTAAACACACCTGAACCAGCTAATCAAGCTCTTACTAGGCATACTAGAAACTTTGTAGCAGGTGTGTTGAGGCAAGTTGGAGCTAAACTATGCAGGACACCGGCCCTCCAGGACCGAGTTTGGGCACCCCTGTTTTACAAGATAATACTATTTCAGTTTTTCTACTTCAAACTTTCACATTTAATTCAGTGTGATACTTGCTGTTTCTTTGTAACTGTTTGTGAAATTTACTAGCAATTTTTGAGTGAAAACTGATTCTACATAAAAAAAAAATTCAGTGTTGAACATATGAATTGATAGTTATTTAATGAATACTGTTCCTGTTAAAACTATTGATTTTAATACGATTTCTTTATAAGTTGGTGTTTGAAGTAAATGATCACTGGGTAAAAACAAACAAACAAAAAAAACCCTTATCTAATTGTTTATCTATCTCACAGTGACTCATTTGCCTCGTTTGTGGCTGTATCAACTCCAGCTGAGCAATTACCATGTGTTTAGAGGGTGAGAACATACAGTACCTCAGCGAGGCTATAAACAGTGCCACTGTTCAACACTGTATGCGTTTTAATTACAAGTATTCATAAAACTATCTGATAACTGCGCAAATGACTAAACTAAACAACATGCTGCTATTAGTCTATGGGTTGTCATGATTATAAGATCCGATGGAAAACAAAAACCCAATGGGTGGTTTATTACTTTTCCAAAGCAGAATCATTTGGAATATGACGGAGAAAAGGCGTTATAAACATTGTGTACATCCTTGTGTCTAGATGCAAGGATAACAGTTTGGTATGTGGGTGGGTAAGCTGGAATTGGGGATGTTTGGACTTCAGAAGGAGGAAGTACATTTGAGTCTATTGTGCAATAGGGAGGGCCTTCACTTCTGCCTATGGGACAATGTCACACAAATGTATGATTTATGAACCGCTTTCACAGCTACTCAGTCGGACTTCAGTAAGCTATATTTGTGATGAAACGTTTAATCAAACAGATTTTCCGATATCCGCGAAAATGGCCTTGAAATGTGTTTACTCTCTTTTTCTCAACTTTTTTTTGGGGGTAGATGTGCTGTATGTTATGATACCATGGCAAGAAGCAGTGTGATTTACAACACAAATGATATGATAATTGCAGGCTGGCAACTTTCAGGAGCTAGTTAGCCAGTTTTATGGACTGGAAGAGCTTGTTTCCTCTGCTGCCACCTGTTTGGTCTGCACCGATTGGCTGCGGGGCACTTGAGAAAAGGAAAGCAGCCACCCAATTATAGGGTCCTGCCAGTTAAGTCTAGAAGAGTAATTGATTAATTACTCTAATTAATGCACAATGACTGTTGCTGATCCAAAATCCATGAACTAAACCAAACATGCTCATCAGCGGTTAAATCGATCTTTCAAAAGTAAATTGCGTCTGACTTTGTGCTTTCGCAACAATATTTTGATTGGCGAGGCTTTTTTGTGTACCCAAAACAGTCAGTGAGAGTTTTCTGTTTGGATTACAAATATTTAAATTAATGCAGACATGCCGCTTTGCTTCTTTGAAAACGTACCAGCCTCTTTTGTGAGTGTCTGCGTGTTTGTAAAACACACAGAGTAATTACACAGAAACATCAGTTAATAGTGTGTTGAATGGACAAAGACAGCGAGGGAGTTAAAAGAATCATAACATGTGCAATACCTCAAACAGCACCTTTGTTCATCACTCAAAGCTCTTGTTCGTGTGTTATTAAACATTTAATATTAACTTCTAATATTAACTATTGTATGTTATAATATCAACTTTTGTATATTAAATATTGTATAACTTTAATATCAAACGTGCAATTATGACATTGCTTACAGGAATAGTTAAACCTAAATATGCTGAAAACTTAGGCCATCCAAGATGTAGATGAGTTTGTTTCTTCATCAGATCGGATTTGGAGAAATGTAGCATTCCATCACTTGCTCACCAATGGATCCTCTGCAGTGAATGGGTCCCGTCAGAATGAGAGTCCAAACAGCTGAATTAGAGGTTTTTAACTTAAAACCACTGTTTCCAGCTAAAATACAAGTCCTAGTCGCCTCATCTGAATCAGAAGAGAAATATACACAGATCAAGCACTATTTACAAGCGAAAACAGTACAAATCAGTTCTAAACAAATATATATCGTTGGATTTTGATGTGAGAGGACAACAGTGGAGTGACTTCTTCACTGGAGAAAGCATTATTATGGACTATGAACTTAAGACATTACGATTCACAATTATGATTCACAAGACATTAACTGATGGACTGGAGTGGTGTGGATTGCTTGTGGATTATTGTGATGTTTTTATCAGCTGTTTGGACTCTCATTCTGATGGCACCCATTCACTACAGAGGATCCATTGGTGAGCAAGTTATTCATAATGCTGTATCTCTTTCCTGGCCCCATCACTCTCTCTCGTCTTGCATTTTTTGTGATTTTCATAGATACACAGTGGGTTTTCTGATGTGTGAGCTGTTGCTCCTTTCATGCGGTTCATGTCGAAAATTCGACGCTTGATTCCTTGCAAACAGCTTGAGAAACTCCGACGTGTGTGTTAAAAACAGAAAAAGCAGGCCCAGCAGATGACTTTGACTGACAGCTGATAGAAAGACACTTACGCTTTTTGCTTATACCAGAAACAGTTTTGCATGGCTTTCACACAGACCTGTGACTAATTAAGTTAATCGACTTGTAGCCAAAGACAATTGTGCATGCTCAACGTGTGTAAAAATACCGCAATTCTACAGTATCATATCACGCCGATGATTAATACACATTGATGAGCGCATTTCTTTCCCTGCCAATGCCTCTCCTCCCGCTCATCTATAAAACTGACGCGCATCCCCATTGGCACTCACCAGACAGCGCGAATCAACACCCGACAGCAGGTTTTCTCCAATGTGATCACACAGCCCCTATTTGTGTTCTAGCACATTACTATTTAAGGGGCCCAGTCTGGTTCAGGGTGCAGAATTATAATGAAAAGCGGTGCATCAGCATCACGGCCATCCGGTTGCTGTGACTATATTTATCAATCCCTATATTTGATGACAGTATGGAGACTGACCACTGACAGTCACATCAGACCAAGCCAGCTGATAAATTTACACTGCATCAACAGCTTTAGTAAGATAAAAAAAGTTCCTTATGAGTTATGTGTATCAGTGAGGCCCTGAAAGTACAAGTTCAGAAATGTATTAGGCTACTTTTGACACTTTGACTCTAATAATAATAATAATAGTAGTAGTAGTAGTAATAATAATACATATAACAATATATAATAAGCTAATATTATAACATAAATGTGCTGTATTTTTGACTAAAGTATTGATTATTTTTTTGTTTGGTTAAAGCATAACAAGCCTTACCATAATATATTTGCAGATAGAAAACATGCTAAGTTCATAGACTACTTGTTTCTCTGAAAAACAATGAAACAGTCTGTTAAAGTGACGTGACATGTGGCCAAGTATGGTGACCCATACTTGGAATTAGTGCTCTGCATTTAACCCATCCAAAGTGCACACACACAGCAGTGAACACACACCGTGAACACACACCCGGAGCAGTGGGCAGCCATATTATTGCTGCGGCGCCCGGGGAGCAGTTGGGGGTTCGGTGCCTTGCTCAAGGGCACCTCAGTCGTGGTATTGAAGGTGGGAAAGAGCGCTGTACATTCACTCCCCCCACCTACAATCCCTGCCGGTACGAGACTCGAACCCACAACCTTTGGGTTACAAATCTGACTCTCTAACCATTAGGCCACGACTTCCCTTATTTTTTGAATTTTTGTATAAATTCATCCCTTATTCGACTTTGAAATGTGTGTTCCTTGTCAGGATGTCTGTTTTTGTTTTGATCTGTGTGATTCCTTCCACTGCCAATTTACCCAATACTATTGCGACACCCAGGTTGCCAGTTGCAGCCATGGAAGTGAGCAAATGAACTGGGTCAAAGATCACAGATTCTACCCTACCTAAATCCATCTGAAAAGCTCTATGACCAGAGGCATATTAAAATTGTCAATTGGGCTCGTTCCTGTTGCGTGTCCTCAATCTGGCAACCCGCATAAGCATCAACTGGGAAACAATTAAATCTCTCCAATATTTTGAATTTGGACTGCAGTACCCATTTTAACTGCTAGCCGTCAATTTTACACACTGCATCTTTAATGGATATACTGCTAATAATGCTTCATCTTTTACAGTTTTTCTCAATTGCTTTGGCTCAATTCTCGAATTAAAGAATTGTTATTTTGTTTTTTAGATTTGCGTTTGTAATTTATTTTATTTTCAGAATTGTGATTTGCTTTGCACTTCTCAGTCACCGTAGCACTGCCTGCGTCTGAGTAACAATCTAAAAAAAACAACAAACAAAAAATATATATATATATTCTATATTTATTAAATAATATTATATTTAATAATATTTGTATATTTTAGAATATAATATGTATTAATTTTATGATAATATTTTGTTTTTTATATTATTATTATTATATTTTATTGTTAATTATTTTATGTTTAACACGGCAAAATTAAAATCTTTGCAAGAAAACAACAACCATAATGCAGTTATGCAGTAGATGACTGACTGCTGGTCTGTCATCCCAGTCACTGATTTATTACTGATTTTATTTCAGTATATTACACAACTCTCTGGAATACTTGATTTTCATTAGTCATTTGCGGTATTCTGTGATCAAATATTTTTGTCGACTGTCTCAGGCAACCAATCTTCTTCACTGTCCACTCGAATCAATATTGAATTTCAGTTTATTTACTTATTTGTTAGATGTAAAAACCCCTTTCAGGATGATACATGATCCCTTTACTTGCTTCATATTGGGTTTATTTTGCCATAATAATTGGCTGACTGATTATCTCTTATGTATTACTAACAAAGAGTAAGAGCTCTGGTCCATCTCTGTCCAAAAACTCAATCATTCCCTATGGCATCACAGATTGAGGCGTCAATCAGGCGTCTCCTTTGTTCTCTCCAATTGGTACTGGCTCTGTCTAAATTGGCCATTTGGACATGGGTTATTTATTGGTTATTTGTTTAAAATGGACTGCGGGCAAAGAGCAGGCTTCTTCCTTCCCCTTTAATTGTCTTTTGTGCAATGTCTCCTGGGTGCATGCTGCACTCATGCATGCCAAGCGGGGTGTGGTACCCACGTCCTGCAAATTAGCTGGCTTATTTTCATCCAAAAGTTTGGACCGCTCAGACCAAGCGTAGCAAGCGGGCCTAAAGAGGGCGGCCATGACCACTGCGGTTGGGCCAGAGGCTGCTCTCGCAATTCAAAACAGTTGACTTAGTTATTACAACTAGGGATTACCCAAATAGTTTTACCATGCTCTGTTAGGTTTGGCTCATGTAACACCGGCCGGGATTGGCTGCGGGGAGGCTTATTTATTTAAAGTCTACCGCGCTCGCTCGCAGGGTGTTCGGTAAGGTGTACTACTGATCCTCGTTGTTTTCACTGCTGTTGACAGAGTGGAGCAGAAGATTTGACGACTGCATTAGCAAAGAAAGCACATAGGCTACATCATTACAGTGACCTTGTCAAAGCATCAAAGTGAAAACACCAAACAGAAAGAGCGTGCGCCATATATATCAGCCGCGTGCTTAAAAATACTTTTGGCAGAGAATGATTCATCATATGTTTCTGTTAATGAGAAAGTAGGAATCCGCGAGGCTCTTTGCCCAAGAAGTTGGTTGCACAGAATCTTGGCACAAAACTGCCGGTGTGTGATGGAGTTAAATAAATGCACTTAAAGTTGTAATCATAAGCATATGCACCACAGTCTGTTGTGTTATTTTCCAGCACGCTAATCACCAAAAAGCAAATTTAGTGCATACTGCCTGTTAAAAATTCTGGAAAGACTTCACAGTTAATAATTCATAAGCACTTGCTAATCTCACTGTAGGAGTCTAATTAACGCATCATTAAAAGCATAATTCTGATAATTATAATTTCTCACTTTTTAAATGGGAGTGCCACAGAACCGAGCAGAGCGAGGAAGGGTGTCTGTGCAGCCAATTTACTCAGTGAACCAGATGCCAAGAAAGCACATAGGCTACATCATTACAGTGACCTTGTCAAAGCATCAAAGCGAAAACACCAAACAGAAAGAGCGTGCGCCATATATATCAGCCGCTTGCTTAAAAATACTTTTGGCAGAGAATGATTCATCATATGTTTCTGTTAATGAGAAAGTAGGAATCCGCGAGGCTCTTTGCCCGAGAAGTTGGTTGCACAGAATCTTGGCACGAAACTGCCGGTGTGTGATAGAGTTAAATAAATGCACTTAAAGTTGTAATCATAAGCATATGCACCACAGTCTGTTGTGTTATTTTCCAGCACGCTAATCACCAAAAAGCTAATTTAGTGCATCCTGCCTGTTAAAAATTCTGGAAAGACTTCACAGTTAATAATTCATAAGCACTTGCTAATCTCACTGTAGGAGTCTAATTAACGCATCATTAAAAGCATAATTCTGATAATTATAATTTCTCACTTTTTAAATGGGAGTGCCACAGAACCGAGCAGAGCGAGGAAGGGTGTCTGTGCAGCCAATTTACTCAGTGAACCAGATGCCAGAAAGGAAAGAGCCCCAAGTTAGGGCCCAAACATCGGCTGGTGTGCCCCATTTAAATATTTTGCATTACATTCACTTCCATTCAAGTGATAATCCCACTAAATGTGATGTTGACTCGATGTTTGGCATAATCGGATAATTAAAGATGACTTGAATAATAAATGTGAAGATTATCAAAGTCACACCACAACTGTAAAGAAAGGCTAATTCGTTTCATCAGGGAACATTTTTATGCTGAACGTTAATGTATTTACAGGGAAATATTGGTGTAAATGACTGTGCCTCGCAGTTCATCCTTCTTTTATTATGCCATCAGAAGGTGTGCCGGAGTGAGAACGACCCCAGATGTGCGCGGCTGCCGTCCAAATCAATTATTCCACTCTCAGCATGAATTCAATTCTCCTGCACTCATCAGAGGTGTGAATAGGTAAACATCACTCTATCCTCTTTTTCCCTTATGATGCAGCACTGCATAAAATGAGACGCAGGGGTTGTGCGAGCGGAGCTGCGGCTGCTGTTGCTGCCTTCCCATCACGCCGAGCGGGGTTAAATACGACACTGATTTCCCTAATGAAAAAAATGACACAAATTCACAGGCCTCTTACAGATGTGTACCCTTGTTGATGCTCTCTGGAAGTGAACGATTAGGTTCTTCCTTCTCGTGCCGTTTGATGGAGTGATTAGATCAAATATCCACCTTCTAAAGTGTCTGATGATCCGAAAGTCTGTTACACACCTGCGTCGGGCTTGATGAGACTTCACGTGATTCATCCTGAATAAAGATCCATTGTATTTGCTTTCACACCTGTATGCGATCGGGAGGTGAGAGCTTCACCACCTCAGGTGTGGGAAGGATGTCGACTTTCTTTTGTGTGCGAATGCGCGTGTTGATGTGGCTTTGTTTCTTGTGTGTTTGTGGCACTTTCCTTTTTGGTAGGTGTCTTATAAGTCACAAACTGGGTTCAAAACAAAGATGAGACAAAGAACAGAACTGTTTACTGAGGCCTTACTGATTTCTTGAGATGCGTCTTTGGGGCAAAAGAACATTCATAGTGCAGTAAATTTTCCTCATAAAAAAAAAAGTACACTCACACGAGATGAAATAAGAATTTTCATAATTATTTTTTTTATTTTCAATCCTCTGTCATTAAACAGATCTTTTTTTTTTTTTTGCTGGTACATCTTTATGACGCTCCCTTTGAGAGCAGCAGCACTCAGTGCCCCATCCTTCAATAACACCCTCTTTGCAGAGTCTGTATTGAATTGTGACAGATTCATAAAACAATCCAGGCTGAAATGTGCTGCACAAACTGTTAATATCAGACTGAAATGATCACTGGCTACATTTATATGTACATCTGATTATAATCTGATTATTGTTAATAACTAGAGTAAGGATTCAACAGATTAAGATGTGTACATGATATGGACAAACCTCTTCAATCCGTTTTACATGCTACTTGCTATTTCACTTATTCAGAAAGAGTTGTGTTCAAGTCTCATCAGTGTACATGAATCGGTTCGCTGGGTTATTTGGTACATGGTATGATTTGTTTTGTTGGAGCTTACAGATTTATACTGCTTGGACATTGTGCATAAATTCCATAAATGCTGAATGAATGCATAAATAAGCAAGCATAATTAAGCATAAATAAACTAATTAATGTGGCTCAGTGTGTAGAATGTGCCTCCATACATAAATAATAATAATAATGAAAACATAATGGCTAATGTGACAACAAAAATGTGATTTATTCTGTTCTATCATGTTTAATAGGTATGGTTACTTTAATTATGAACATAATCACATTAACATAATCATTGTATTCAGTTAATCTCATGAACCAGTAACCAGGGTTATTATAAATAAATAAAACCCAAATTATTAAAAACATTGATGATCATTGAAATAGTACTGAAATAAAATTGAATACACATATTAGATGAAATCTGTAAATTAAAAGAAAATGACATTAGTTTAAGCTGTAGCACTAAAATTACTAAATGGGAATTAAGAAAAACTAAAACTGAAATAAAAATAAATTCAACCCATAAAAAAATAATAAAATGACAAAAGCACAAAGTAAATAAAAATGAAAATGAAAACAGAAAATATGAAAATGAAAGCTAATTCAAAATATGGATAAAAACTATACTAGTATAGAAATACTAATAAATATTACTAAAATAATACTAATAACACTGCCAATATCATATCATAGAGTAAGTAATTTGAGCTGTTTAGTTTCAATAAATGCACTTTTTGGACTGGAAATGAAGTTTTGAATTCTGAAGAGTTACAATGTTTTTATACTTAAAAGCTATTTTCTCAAAAGACAACATATGACTCGTGTAATGAGCAGTTAGTCATCATATTAAGACTTCATTCCAATCCGAAGTAAGGCTTAACATGCAAAAGTGTTGTGGATCAGAGGCGGTCGCTGAGATATGATGTGACATGACAGAACTGTTATGTGAGGAACAGAAATTAAAAGCTCAGAGGAGCAAACTTCAGAAGCTTTAGCATGTGTCTCTCTCACCTGAGCTGTGATTTAAAGCACCTTACTGTCAGCTGGAAGACCCTGAGGGTGACGGAGGTCTGGGTTGCTATGGTAACACCTGCTGACTTGTTCTTGAGCAGATGATCCTGATCACTATAGAGTTATTTTGGTGGTCCCATTCAGGACAGTCTCAGTCTGTGTTTTTATAACAATAGAAATGCTTTCCATGTAATCTTAATGTTACATTGTTTCACATTTATCAAAATAAAACTTAAAAAATATAGATCCACTTTTATTGGCATTTAAATAGTACAGGCATATGTTGAACTTTATTCTTATAGGCGCAGAATCAAGCACTAGCACTAAATGAAAAGTATTTCTGTTGCTACGTGTAAAAGTCTGAAATGTCTGTTTATTTGACAAATGCTGCATCTAATCCACTTAATCTGCTCTAAAGACAGCAAACACGATGTGAGCGTCACCATAGGCAGCAGAAAGTGTCCGACTTTCTCGGCTGCAAACAGCAAATCTTGTTGATCAGTAAGGCCAACCGCACTTGAAGTTGAACACAAAGCCCAATTTTTCTGTCCTTGCAAAAGGTGTGCATACAACAGCACAGGCATGGATGTCAGACACTCATGATCATGAAAATTAAATCGGGTGGACCGTCATGGAACATGGACAGCTGAAGTATACTTTGGGCGTTAATGCTTGTTCTCAAACAGGTTTCCCCAAAAACTCCCATATCTGCCATTGGTTGGATAAACCGATAGCCTTGCCCCCTAATTTACACCATGAGCTTGTTGTGTTAGGCTGTTCAGAATGCTAAAATAAAGTGTATTATGCATATTAAAGTAGTGTTTATAAGCGCAGCGCTGCTTTGTTTACAGCTATTATTTTTTTTATTTTCAATCCTCTGTCATTAAACAGATCTTTTTTTTTTTTTTGCTGGTACATCTTTATGACGCTCCCTTTGAGAGCAGCAGCACTCAGTGCCCCATCCTTCAATAACACCCTCTTTGCAGAGTCTGTATTGAATTGTGACAGATTCATAAAACAATCCAGGCTGAAATGTGCTGCACAAACTGTTAATATCAGACTGAAATGATCACTGGCTACATTTATATGTACATCTGATTATAATCTGATTATTGTTAATAACTAGAGTAAGGATTCAACAGATTAAGATGTGTACATGATATGGACAAACCTCTTCAATCCGTTTTACATGCTACTTGCTATTTCACTTATTCAGAAAGAGTTGTGTTCAAGTCTCATCAGTGTACATGAATCGGTTCGCTGGGTTATTTGGTACATGGTATGATTTGTTTTGTTGGAGCTTACAGATTTATACTGCTTGGACATTGTACATAAATGCCATAAATGCTGAATGAATGCATAAATAAGCAAGCATAATTAAGCATAAATAAACTAATTAATGTGGCTCAGTGTGTAGAATGTGCCTCCATACATAAATAATAATAATGAAAACATAATGGCTAATGTGACAACAAAAATGTGATTTATTCTGTTCTATCATGTTTAATAGGTATGGTTACTTTAATTATGAACATAATCACATTAACATAATCATTGTATTCAGTTAATCTCATGAACCAGTAACCAGGGTTATTATAAATAAATAAAACCCAAATTATTAAAAACATTGATGATCATTGAAATAGTACTGAAATAAAATTGAATAAACATATTAGATGAAATCTGTTTTTTGTGCAGATGTTTTATGTAGTAAAGTTTTACAAAGCTAAAGTCAGATCATTCTATTTTTGCTTCAGATTTCGAAATGATGCAATCTAATTTAAATCAAAAACTGCTCATGCTGCAAGTATGCAGTACCTTTGGATTGTGAATAAAATACAATGGTTGCCTCTAATTTTAAATGGAAAGAGCACAGGCAAAGCCTTAGCTTGTTTATATGAAGAGATGAAAGAGATTATTTATTTGATTTGGGATTTGTTTTAAAATTTCAATGTAGTTTTGCTATTTGATATATTTCACAAAGAAATGGGCAGCATTTTGTCTGAGAAATAATAAAAGCACACTTTCATTTAGAAAGTGTCTTAAAGGGATAGTTCACCCAAAAATGAAAATTTGATGTTTATCTGCTTACCCCCCAACTGTCTTTGGGC
>NW_015551063.1:838494-839554 GCF_001515605.1 Sinocyclocheilus anshuiensis
CAATGAGTGACGTATACGCGCGAGAGATCACTTCCGGCGCTTGCGTAAACTCGTAAACTACGCCAGAGCGCGTACACACCTCACGCACCGGATGCCGTGCGCGCGCCCAAAGACAGTTGGACATAGTGGTGTATTAGAGGTAAAAAATGATATAAATACTGTTCGGTTTCTGGCACAAACCAATTGTTTCGTGTCTTAGGACATCAATGTGTCGTCACGAGCAGCACGGTTTAATTTGGATTTGTCTGTGCATGTTTTTTTTACTCTCATAGATTTTATTACCATTGCCATGCATTATACGACTGATAGACTGCAACGGTTAAATTTAAAAAACATCATATGTGTTCTACTGAAGAAACAAAGTCACCTACATCTTGGATGCCCTGGGGGTAAGTAGATAAACATCAAATTTTCATTTTTGGGTGAACTATCCCTTTAAATCTCATTTTGTCACAAAAATCTTTGTATTGTGAAATCAGTATCATGAATCGCATCGCATCTTGAGTTGAGTGAATAGTTACATCCCTGTTGTAAATGCTTTCAATATTTAAGTTTAAGTATTTTAAACCCCCATTTATGACACTTCCGGTGCAGTGTAACACAAGGATTTCCATAACTATTAACAACACTTAATATGCAGGTGATAATCACTGACTACATAATGAGCTCCTTCCCAGTTCCTCTTTTGCACTTAAGATAAATCATTTACACTCATTAAATCTTTTGAAGTAATTGATGTCACCCCCTAAAAGTTCATGCTCCATTAGTGGGTGATAGTGTACAACAGAAAGGGGTGAGACTTCTCAAACGCTGTCCGCTGTCTCACTCAGTACCGGGGCTGCTGCTGACACAACGTGGGCTGGCTGCAGACTCACGCTTTGCCGCTTGCCGCAATGGCAAACGCTTGTCCAGCCCTGAATCCTCAGTACAAGATGGCTGGATTGGCTCACATCTCTCTATCGCCGTCTGCACACGTTAAAGACAGCCAGCTACTCAGCACATCAAACGGAGCCCACGTAAAGCGGGTCTCTCGATGCACGGTGTCACTACAGCGGATCCG
>NW_015551063.1:841579-851551 GCF_001515605.1 Sinocyclocheilus anshuiensis
CGTAAACTACGCCAGAGCGCGTACACACCTCACGCACCGGATGCCGTGCGCGCGCCCAAAGACAGTTGGACATAGTGGTGTATTAGAGGTAAAAAATGATATAAATACTGTTCGGTTTCTGGCACAAACCAATTGTTTCGTGTCTTAGGACATCAATGTGTCGTCACGAGCCGCAGGGTTTAATTTGGATTTGTCTGTGCATGTTTTTTTTACTCTCATAGATTTTATTACCATTGCCATGCATTATACGACTGATAGACTGCAACGGTTAAAGTTAAAAAACATCATATGTGTTCTACTGAAGAAACAAAGTCACCTACATCTTGGATGCCCTGGGGGTAAGTAGATAAACATCAAATTTTCATTTTTGGGTGAACTATCCCTTTAAATCTCATTTTGTCACAAAAATCTTTGTATTGTGAAATCAGTATCATGAATCGCATCGCATCTTGAGTTGAGTGAATAGTTACATCCCTGTTGTAAATGCTTTCAATATTTAAGTTTAAGTATTTTAAACCCCCATTTATGACACTTCCGGTGCAGTGTAACACAAGGATTTCCATAACTATTAACAACACTTAATATGCAGGTGATAATCACTGACTACATAATGAGCTCCTTCCCAGTTCTTCTTTTGCACTTAAGATAAATCATTTACACTCATTAAATCTTTTGAAGTAATTGATGTCACCGCCTAAAAGTTCATGCTCCATTAGTGGGTGATAGTGTACAACAGAAAGGGGTGAGACTTCTCAAACGCTGTCTCAAAAAGCCCTCAGTACCGGGGCTGCTGCTGACACAACGTGGGCTGGCTGCAGACTCACGCTTTGCCGCAGCTACAGATGGCAAACGCTTGTCCAGCCCTGAATCCTCAGTACAAGATGGCTGGATTGGCTCACATCTCTCTATCGCCGTCTGCACACGTTAAAGACAGCCAGCTACTCAGCACATCAAACGGAGCCCACGTAAAGCGGGTCTCTCGATGCACGGTGTCACTACAGCGGATCCGCGATCATCTGTACTGCTTCGGCTTTAAGTGCTGCAGGCACTTTCTTGGCATGGCTGAAGTCTGTGTTGAGACAGGAGGCCCACAGTTTTCTGTGACTGACAGACAATGATGATGTCATCGCGTGTGAAGGACTCTGACCTGAACAGAAGAGGGAGGCTGGTGCGTGCAACTCTCCCAGCTGAGGTGCCTGCCGGTGCAGATGGACAGGGGCTGGGTGTGGGTCTCTGTGTGGGAGAGAGGAGAGCTGGGAACAGGACAGAACTGAAGACGAGCTTCCCTCCTCAATCACCTCTCAAGATTTCTCTGTGCCTCTAAAGGAAGAGCAAACCACTGTGTTGGAAAATAACAGGCCCAAATCATATGAAAGAGTACGTTCAGCTTTCAGAAAATCACATTTTCCCAACTCAGACACAAAGTACCAGCGCGCTAACCAACATAAACATTGAGGGACCAACCTGAGACATGGCTGTTCCAACATACCATTAGTGGTAAACCAAAATGGGTTTTCAATCAAGTTGCATTTATTTATATAGCACTTTTATGCAATACAGAGTTCAGTAACAGTGTCAGTTGCAGTATTTATCAATTATGAAACAAATTCAATTTCAGCTGTAAAAGACAATAGTGTCATTATTCAGCTCAATCCAGTTTATTAAGTGTCAATGTTGCAAAAGTAGTGTCGCTATCCAATGGCTGATTCTGTACCACCAACTCCCAACACTAAATGTGTAGTTACAGGCTTGCAAAGTACAAATATTGTTATGTTACTAAGCATAAAATACTTCAGTATGTCAACCAGTATGTCAACCTGTCACAATATGTTTGAAATTTCACGTGCATTTTATTGTCATAAATTGTCAATAAAATGTCATCAAATTTGGCAGTAGTTCTCAACAAGGAGCATCAGTAAATTTGCATGGGTGCTGCAGGAAGACTTCAAAGTATTTAAATTAATTGTATTAAAATAGTTGAATTTAAATAAAGTGCTAAAAACAACGATCACATGACTTCAGCATCACTGTCACTAGCTTCTGATGACTCAATTCAATCTTCAAATCTGCATGTTTAAAGTAGTTAGAATAGAATAGTTTGCAGTAGCATGATTATAAACACAATGAAGATGTAAAGAATAGTATGTAGATTAACCTCGGTATAGTCCCATTAATACACTTGTAATGTAAAATCACGAGTGGGGCATTACTGATGTGTTTCATGTGGTAGAATAAAGTTTGTGTTAACCACTGACCTTATTTCAGGCATTTAACCAAAAAAACCACAGGACAGTGGAACTGGATTTACTAAAATGCTAGCGCATTTCCGTGTTTTTGCCTCCAAAAATATGTCATCCCTGCAGCACTGGTTAATTAAATTTATATTTCAACACTCCCAGTTTCTGTTAATACAAATTAAAAACAAGCCGCTTTGACGTAATTACAGCACAAACACCGGAGGAAGTATTTTATATGCCTCCTAATTTTCGACATAACAGAGTTGAAACATTGAGCTTCACTAAGCTAATATACGCATATTAGCTTAGCTGTACATAATGAAATGCTGATAAAAACACCTCTGTTTGAATGTTTTGGTCAAGTGATGTGATGTTACTCAAACAGGCCTCATGACCTCAGCAAGTGAATAAGATAGTTGTGTTTCTGACGCAACCTGTGTTGCATGCTATACAACATCCATCACAATAAAGAAATAGCCTACTATGTTCAGAGAGTGGTTAGTATGCCTTTTTTGATAGAATATAAATCATATTTTTCCTGGCACCTGATGCCAACAGTCCTTTGTGAGGAATGCAGTGAAAACCCTTGAGCCATGCTCACATTACAGCGATGATGTTGCAGTGATTTAATGATGACAATTGATATCACTGTTCTGAAGCTGTGTGCGATTACCGTTCCCATTGCTTTGATTGCTGTAAAGATAACAGCAAACAGTACAGAGATTCCTGCTGTGCAGCAATTACAAATGTGAGCTTTACAGAACAAAGACAGCCATTGCCTCCGTTGACTGATAGCGAATTTTAATTTCTTCAACACATTCTTATTTATTTTGCTTTATGACCCACATAAAAGTATAGCCAGAATCTATTTTTACAAAAAATAATATTTTTCTCCTTAAAGGCATTTTTCTTTGAAAACACTAACATTTGAATGTCTTTTTTTCGATGCCTTTGAATGCATCTGACTTGTACAGCCTGTGTTCGGCAAGTAGCATGTCTGCCTTGTTAGTGCAAATAAAAGTAATTCATTTAATTTTTCAGAATTCATAAAGGCTGATGTGATTATTTAGTTTTGACTGTACATAATTAGCTTGAGATTATGGCATAGTTTAATGTGTTTTATTAGTGTATTGTTTATGGTAATTTATTGTCCATGTACTCAAATATTGCGAGACGTTCTGCATTTGTCAATGGCACATTTGGGTCTCTAATTAGGTTGCATGGAGTTGCGAAGAAAATTGTGCGAAGATGATGACAGGCCTATCAACATATCTCAGAGGTTTATGGGTAACTTACAGTGTGAGAATGTGACTTGGATGACAAACACAATGTGATGTGCCCTGTTTATGCATCTCAGCGTGTAATAACATTCATGCACGTGCTGCTTTCGCAAGCTGTTTTTATGGCAGTGAAGATGCAACACACGCATGCACACTCGCACATACGTAAACGACAAATACCGTGACTGTCAGGAGGCTCCTGTTTGTATCAGAGCTAATTCTTTCTTCTTTTTTTTTACTTAAAACTTAATATTCACACAATGCACTTTGAGTTTCTCTTATTACTCATGCTCGCGCGGGTTCAGCTGCCAGTTCAGGTGTCGGTGGTGAAGGTGTTATATGGGCTGTGTGAAACTGGGCACATTAGTCAAGGTGGCCCAGCCCTCTCTCTCCGGATGCCATGCTTTAGGGAATTCTTTCTGATTCACACATATTCCCCCAAGCATCTCTCACTCCGTCTGAAGTCACTGAATCAGCACTATGCGGATTTAAAGGGCCCTTGCTTCTCAAAGAGGCCTGACAGGTTCGGCTTTCATAGCGTTTTAATGTGACATTCTTGCGTCGTATTTTGTTTATTTTCCTCATCCTTTATGTCTCCTAGTGTTGTCGGCCCGGCTTACACACCTGCAGTGCCCCAGGGGAAGAGAATGGCTCAGACGCCACACCCCTGACACTCTTAACTTCGAGGAAACGAGGAACACTTAGACGTGAGGAACCTTTCAGTGATCACAGAGTGTGGAGTTATTACCCGGCCATAACAAAACACTGTCGCTGCAGTTCCGCTGCTCCACCTAAACGCCGACCAAACCTGTCATCTCCAGCCAATTACCAACAAAGACAAATTGGCAGGAATTAATTTACGGTGCCACACTTAAAATAAGGGAATGATGTTTAGTCTACAATCCAAATGAACGCCTTAGCGTTTTTGCTCTCTGCATATCAAAATGAGCTTGATGGGTATACGGGATTAATCACTGTTTTTGGAATAACAGTATCTGTAGCTACTGTGCTGTCTGGTTTGTGTGTGTGTGTGTACGCGCGGTAACTTTGCATGCAAGTTTTTTTTTGCGTACGCAAGTGTGATCTGCAGCACCTGGGACATCAGGCACACCAGGAACGGTCTCTTTCCCAGAGTGCCACGCAGCAGTGCCCGCCTAGCTTTGGCACCTCAGCTGTCAGCCCGCTCTGCTGATGAGGAGGTGTGGGGCGATGAAGCCGATAATGAAGGTACCAGCTTGTTGTCACGACAGATTGTTTGCTCTGGGCTTTCCGAGGTGCCGGCAAGCTCCACCAAACTCCATGCCGCCTCTGCCTCGGGGCTTGGCACCTCTGCCGGGGAGAGGAAGGTATTTTTACCCAGCGTGCAACTTTCCGCACTCCTTGCCCAGAGCAGCCATGTTAACTCTGAATGATAATATTTTGCCTAATGACTCTGGATTTTGTAGATGCGCATGTGTTTTCGGTCTGTCAGTGTTAACAACTAAGAGCACACACAAAAGATTGTACGTTGAAGAGTGTGTAAGGATGGCTCTAAATTAAACTCATTTCTTTTTCTTGTCACAGATTTAGATTTACTCTGAAATGGTTTCATGTGGGGTTTTTCGTCTCTCCGAGAAGCTTTAGAGCTGAAGCCTCTGAATGGCAGTATCTGAGTGAGCCAAGACTTCAAAAGGGGGCTTTGTGAAATCTGTCAAGGATTTGCCTTTAATGAGAGTTTGCCCACTTGATGAGGGACGCCCACTTCCTCTACGGTAAATGCCATATTCATTACCTGCTTGTCTCTGATATTGTGCTCTTTCTCTCCGACTTGTTGTATTCTTTATAATCTGCTACTCCAGATCAAAGTGATCTGATCTTTGTGCTCCCTAAACACATAAGGATCCTTACAGACGGGTCAAAACTAACTAACTAAAAATCATAATAAGTCCATGTTTAATTCAATGGGTTGCTGTTTCTTTATAATTATTTGTGAAATTTACTAGCAATTTCTGAGTGAAAATTGCTTCAAAGTAAATTCTACACAAATTCTTTTCAGTGTAATTAAATACATAGTAAGCCGATGCTTATTCTTAATTAAAACATAAAGACTCTGATAGAAGGATCAAAACAGAGCACAGCTTACTAAAATAACTTAGTAGTAACTTAACTAGTTAATCTGATCATAGGCAAACATATTGACCCTGGCAGAAGGGTAGAAACAGGAAAGGCTAACTAACTAACTAACTAAAAAAATGAAGGAAAACTAAATAACTAACTAGTGAGATGATGTCTATGCTCTATAAACCTCACAAAAGTGTAAAAACAGAAAAAAAAAAAACGAACTAAATAACTAACTAACTAACTAACTAAGTATACTTTATTGCTGATAAAAACATAATGGCCCTGACAGAAGGATTAAAACAGAGCAAAGCTAACTTCCGTACTAACTAGTGATCTGATTGTAAACAAAAAGGGACCTTGACAGAATGGTAAAAACAGAGTAAAAAATAACTAACTAACTAACTAACTAGCTAACTAACTAACTAACTAACCAACTATAAAAACTAACTAATAAAGCATAGACCTTGACAGAAGGATTAAAACAGAGGAAAACTAAAAAACTAACTAGTGATCTGATTGTAAACACAAAGGGACCTTGACAGAATGGTAAAAACTGAGTAAAAAAAATAGCTAGCTAACTAACTAACTAATCAGCTAGCTAGCTAGCTATGGTCGATAAACACATAGGCACCCTGAGAGAAGGGCAGGAAGAACCAATCAAGTAAATAAATAAATCCTAATAACTTTTAGGGCATTAATCCCACTAATGAAATGAATAATTTGAATGAAACCATATGCAGAAGCATCTGCTTTCTCTGACTTTTAACTTGCTGAAAAGTCCAAACTATCTCCAGAGTCTCTCTTGCAGCACACCAAACACTGTTTTCACATGGAAGGGCCATCTGTCCTCCGCTCTTCCCTTGCGAGGGCTTTTCTTGGCACACAGGGATGCTCTACCTCCACCGCCGACACTCTGAAATAACTCTCTCCAGTCAACTCCCAAAAGTGGTGGGATTTGGACTGTGATTGGACGTTCTGTGTGTGTGAATCCGCTGAAAGTATTTGGAGAAGCATAGATCTCACACTAAATGTCACACAAAGTGAACTGCCAACATATGACTTGAAGTAAATATTTTCTCAGGCATAAATTCATGTGACCAATTAACTCCCAATCTGTTTCAGCTTTTGATGCAAAAAAAAGGGAGAAAAATCTAAGAATATCTTCTTAAATATCTTAATTTCCTGAATCCTTTATGTCCGTTCCACCTGTCACAAAAGTGAATCATCAAAGCCCTGGGGCTTTCAGAGGAAGACAGGCTTATGCAGGGACAGCTAAAGGAAAGCTTTAATCTGTCCTCTTTTCAGGTCCTGAATGGTTGAGAGCTAAAGAGGCCTGTGGCAAAAGGATGCATGAATGAGATTGGATTGGACGGTCAAAAACAGACCCATTTCTCTGAGTAATTAGACATTTTTAAAATTAGAAAAAATTTTAAATAAAAAAAGTAATGAGCTATTAGCAGTCAGCCATGATTAATTTATTCAGTGAGCAATAGTGTCCAATAACAGAAAGATTTATTAAGCGAGCAGTATTTGTCTGGTCATGTGATCTCAACATTAAAGTGTTGTTTTAGAATTGTTTATATAGTATAATAGTATTTATTAATATTCTGAACTAGATTTTATTTTTATATTTTCATTTTAATTTTAGTTTAAGTTTGTGATTTTAATTTAACGCGCTTTTGCCTTTTCTATTAGTTTTTTTAAGTACTATTTTAGTAATATTTTAGTACTTCAGTTTACTTTATTTCAGTTAGTTGCCCAGGCAATATTTTTTTTCATAATTTTTATTTCAACCTCAAGTCAATTAAGGTTGTCATGAGGTGACCAGGGTTAATATAATTAACTAAAACGGAAACTAAAATTAAAACCATAAAAAAAACATTTTTATTACTTAAAATAAATAAACGTTAACTGAAATAAAAAACATTTTATTTCAGCTAGTTGACAGGGCAACATTTCTCATTTTAATTTAGTTAAACTAAAATAAAAAAGAAAAAACAAAAAAAAACTATAAATATAAAAAACTAAAACTACTAAAAAAGGAAAACATACAACAAAATCACAAACACTTTAGCTAGAATTAAAAAATGCATTCAAAATATGAATAAAACTATAATGGTATTCTATCATAACACTGGAGGCGACTCGATCTATATTAAATAAAGTTTTTATTTAGCTACAAAGACCAGATTGTTGATCTCATGTGAGTGTAAATTATTTTAAAATAATTTTAGAAAGTACCATTCATTTATTTACGTGTTAAAATGAGGACGATGCATCCAATTCACAATACATATATGAAGTGCACCTTTAACTGGTCTTTCAGGGCAGGCATGTTTTCATATCACACCCCATGCCATGAAAGCGATGACCAGATGAAAGGCCACGCAAACGCTGGAATGCCCACTCACCGCAGAGCTGAAGGCTAGGAAGCGATCGTGAGCGCTGCGCTAATCACTGCTGATAATACAGCGAGCTCCGGTCTTGCCGCTCGTAATGAGCGAGTTGTTTTGGGAACCTGGGATGACGGCGGCTCTTGCAGGTGTCTATTGTGTTGGCTCTCCAGGAGAGGTTTAGGAGTGGGAGGAGTGGCGGCTGGTTTGAAAACCACCACTAGAAAAGGCGCAGGCATGGATTAGCTTGTTCCCAGCAGTATGGGGCTATTTTAGAGGTAACGTCATTAGATGGCATTAAAGCGATTCACTTTTTTCCCCTTTATGCCGGAGTCTTTCCACAGTGAGGGGGGGATTAAAGTAAAAGCAGCTTTAATTGACAAACCACAATTATTGATTTGCCTTCAAATAACGTTGTCTTTGGTGATACCCTACATAAATTTCGCTTTAGATCGTTCTCTGTCAGGAGCGAAAACAAAGTGTATTGTATTCAGTTTCTGAAACCGATCCCGGGTACCTCATGTTTAGTCAAACGAGGTTGATTGTGTTTAGCAAAAGCCGTATGTGTTTAAAATCCACCTGAAATTAGTTCAACATCCGAAGTAGCGTTTTGTAAAAAATGTCAGCTTGTTTTGTCGAATGGCTCCTGCTTCAAACTTTATTACCTGGCTGAAAAAATGTACGATTCGCCAATTACAGCCATTAGAAGTTAACTATTTTGCTCAAGTGAGGCAACTTTACCGTTGGCCTAGCGGGAACAAGCAGCGCTGCACTAATGTAGCCCTTCATCTCTCTAGAGCCGTGCTGTAATTAAAGCATGATTAAGAGGCCGGGGCTGATGAATGTGTTTCTAAGTGCCCCATGCTGTGCTGCTGTTGGGCCCAGCATGGCGATTTTAATTGATTCGGGCTAATCAGTGAGCAGAATTAAAACAGTCACAGTTGTTTGGAAGAACAAGAGAGCAGGTCTGGGCACCAGGATGAGTGAAACCAGCAGAAGGCCTGATCCGCGCTGGAACGGCTTTCAGCCCTGCATAAATTATGGTGGGGAGGCACACCATCGCGCCTGGCAGTTTGGTGAGACAAATGCGAGCTGCTATTGTTTATTATCCTCAGAAATACTCTGGAGAGACACCGTTCTGGCCCGTTCTTATTTGCAGTTATGTCTGCACAGGACTATGTGTTGCCTGTGTGCATCTGCGCAATTATTTGAAGTACAATGAAGTCGTAAGTACAATAGAAATGAATAGTGCGTGTGATTGCAGCAGGTGATTTGATTTATTAGCTTGCTTGCTTCGGTGACGCACAGAAAATGTCCTATGGAGTCAGTGTGAAGATTTCTAATGATTGCAGGGTTGCGTAATGTCAAGCCGAAGGATTCTATAAGCTCAAAGCTGACAAGCTGAGTAGTCTTTAGTTGGTTTAACCCCCCTCTTGTGGCTGTAGTGTTGGCAGGGGGCCCTGCTGCTCAAGAAGAGGAAGTCCTGATGATGTCCGTGACAGCAGCCCTCGGGGCCTGGACTGGAGCCAGAGCATCCATAATGACAAGCACTCAGCTGGACCAATGACTTCACAGTACTTACATTACAACCTTAAATCACTGAAGGGGTCAAACTATGGAGGGAAAACACCATAGAAGGCAGATAAAGTTAATGCGGGTTGATATGATCTTCTATAATCTAACATGTTTAAAACACGGGTGAGATTTACGTTAAAAGTGTTGAAGGGATAGTTCACCCAAAAAAACCTAGTTACCCTCATGTCGTTCCAAACCTGTATGACTTTCTTTCTTCTGCACTGTAAAAAAGCAAGTACGTTTTCCAGTTTACAAAACCTTTTGAGTCATAAATACTTCCATCCAGCAAATAATATATATTTTACAAAAAAATGACCAAGAAATAAATTTGCTAAAATATGTATCAAAATATATTCATGCAAATATAATTTCTAAAATACATACATA
>NW_015551063.1:851748-852545 GCF_001515605.1 Sinocyclocheilus anshuiensis
ATATATATATTTTTTAAAAATATAAATATATATATATACATATTTGTTTGTTGTCTGTAATGTGTGTGAACATATGACACATCTAAAAAAAAAATTAGCAAAGAAAATAATTAACAATGTTCCGAAAGAAATACAATATTACAGTGTATTAAAAATTAAAACATTGTTAAATCATTATAAATCTAGTTTTGATCTCTAGTAGGCTAGTCCATCCGCATTTACATTTAGCCTATATGCAGTCTACTGACTGGAAATGTATTTTCTTGCCCCTGAAATACATTTTGAAATATATTTTGGTTTATGAAGGTTTAAACTAAATATATTTTCCGTTTCAGATATTTCATTGAGCTTCACTGTTTAAAACATATATTTATTTGTTGGTTATTTGTTGTGTTGTGCTCATCTTTATGCCTTTGTTGATTGTCACTGTTCTTCATGTTTGTGCGTTTGTGTTGAGGTCAGTACAAGATTTTCTACAACATTTAGTAGGATTATTGTTCTTTCACAAACAAAGATAGCATAGTTTGCTTAAAGGTCCCATATTGTCAAAACTGAAATTTCCTGGCTTTTTTCACAATAACTGAGGTCTAGGGGCTATTTAACTACCATATAAGTTTCAAAATAGTCAGTCCACAGTAAAATGCACACAGCCTGCATAAAGTAGCTGTGATTTTTCACGAACCGTTGTGACTTCCGTAAAAAGTTGACATCAGAACTACACAGTCACCGCCTTCAGTCACCACCCCGAGCACCGCCCACCGTCCCACTCTCCTTTTGCCAAACCCCCAGACAACATC
>NW_015551063.1:852777-873575 GCF_001515605.1 Sinocyclocheilus anshuiensis
GCCGTGCGTCACTCAGAAAACAACAGGCCAATCAGAAGAGAGGCTCATGAATATTAATTAGACAGGCCAAAATCAACCTGTTCTCAGCAGAGCTCCTGAGAGAGGAGCTGTAAAAAATATATTGAGATGGTTTTTGGTACTTATACTGCAGATATATATTCTTAAGGACATCAAAACCTAAAATAAAACTTCAGAAAGGTGTAAAATATGTGACCTTTAACATTTTACGTGTCTAGTAAGTCTCTATATATGGCTTTAAACTGGTAAAATGGTGGATCGATTTATTGTATTAATAACTGAAAAATTGCTGAATATGAAATCTTTACTTGCCTTGATGATGCATTTAGTGAACAATCAAATTTAAATCACCAATTTTCATGTTATTTTAGTAATATTACAAATTGCAAGTTGCATTGGAGTTTTCTTAACCTTACCCAGTCATTTATTTATTTTTTTACAGTGTGTGAAACATAAAAAAAGATATATATAAGATTTTTATTTTTGTCCATAAACCGTGAAAGTCTGTGGTCACCAGCTGTTTGGTTACGAACATTCTCCAAAATATCTTCTTTTGTGTTCCACAGAAGAATGAATATCAAGTTTGGACTTTGGAGTGATATGGTGAACTATCCATTTAAATGTTAAGGATACAGCAGTTCCCCTGTTAGTGAATTTACTCTATTTGTGTCTAGAGACCAGCTTGGATTATAGTTCCCCAACAAACATGATGTACAGTAAAGACAGATGTTTTGGCTGTGAACATGTCGTCCGCAATAGATGATGGAGATCTAATGAGAGAAGCCAAGCTGGCTGTACAGATGGCGTCCTGAGGTGCCTATAACATCCAGTAAGAAAGATGTCATAAGATCTGCCTCCAAGGCCCCTATTAGAAGAGTCATACAATTAAACGCTGTTTAGAAACTCACTGGTACAAATGATCAGGCAGTGTAGCAGTTAAACACCAATAAATGGTGCTAAAATACTTCATAATTAGTATGTTTAGATTATCTAAAGGTAATTCAAATGATGTTTTCTGTACATAAATCAGGTCGGGACTTGATTTTATCCATCTGGAATTGATCGGACCTTGAAAGCTGGGTGTTACAAACCAGAATTTGTTAAAACAATGGCTAAATTATTGGTTAACATCATCCATCAGCCTGCTCTAAGTTTACGTCACTGAAAAAGAAAGGTTATTTCCTGGAAAGCAATTATATTTTGATTAAATATTATGTAAAATTACTTGTTTTTAATATAAAATAGTTCCTATTTCTGACAAATGTAAAAGCCCTTTCACACAAAAGTGAAATGAATGTGCCTCAGGCTGAAGGAAATGTAAATTTAAAGTCATTTTTGCTTATTAGTATTATTGAATATGATCATAAAAGGTCAGCAGAAAAGACATTAGTTAATAAAATGGGACTAAATGCATAAAGGATATTTGTGTTATTTAACATATTTAATTATTGCAGGTTTGCATCATATTCTGAGTTTGCATTATTTTGAGGAATACTGAATCTGTTTTTGTGCGAGTCAGATGAGTTCACGTGATGCATGTTCACGTTTAGTGTAGAACTACAGTAACATCATGTTCACACAGCGCACACGACGCCTCTGAACTCACGCGCTGTCAGTCAATACATGGGAAACAAAGTAACTGGCGTATTTCCTCATCCCAAAATGGGACTAAATGCATAAAGGATATTTGTGTTATTTAACATATTTAATTATTGCAGGTTTGCATCATATTCTGAGTTTGCATTTCACTGTTTTTATCCATTTTGAGGAAAACTGAATCTGTTTTTGTGCAAGTGAGTAAATGCATGTTCACATTTAGAGTAAGCATCATGTTCACACAACACCTCTGCACTTACTCCTGATTTCTCTCAATATGGGGACAGGAGAGCTGTCAGTCAATAAATGGGAAAACAAAGTAACTGATGTTACTTATTTGAAAAAGTAACTCCGATATTTTTTTGTAAATTAAAAAGTAATGCATTACTTTACCACTAAAAAGTAATCTGATTACATACCTTGCGTTCCTTGTAATGCATTATCTAACACTAGTTATTATACATTTTTATTTTCATGCACTTATGAAGCATGCAAAATAAAACAGAACACATAGGAAAAAAGGTCCATTTTGATTCTGATAACTTTAATAATGTTCAAGACATAAATCACAGTGCCAGTCATCAATCTTGCTGCAAATAAATCTTTATGGTAAACCACCTCCTTTACAAACACACACACACACACACACACACACACACACACACCACTCACACCTGTACACCTGTATACACACACTCCTCACCTCCCCAGTAGGTCTGTGCACTGTAACAGGCACACCTGGAGACGCTCGAGTGCTCCTTGTGTGAAGCCTGCTTTATGCTAATTGTGACCCACAGGCACTGTGTGAATGCTTGGTATAATTATCCGTGTAATTGTCTCGTATTTTGTAAAGTGCCAGATCGTTTAATTCAGGATTAACATTTCTTCTCCTCCAACGGCCAAAGGCTTTACTTTGACTCAAGCCCACCCCCCAACCACTGGGAATTTAACAATATTCATACGTTTGATTTTCACACTGTCTTAGTCTTTCTGTTTAGTGTGCATGGACTTATTTGGTGCTCATAAAACAAGGGTGAGTTAGTTTTTTGCCTTGTGCTCTTGAGCAGAGGATTTGACGTGTACTCTTGTGAAGGGAGATGACAGAAATGCTTTCATTTAAGGCAGCGTCAGTTTTCACATACTTGATGCCTTAATCCTTCAACCGTTTTCCCGTGTGGCTGTGTGGGGTGAGTTTCCGCTCGCAGCCACTGTTTCCAACGAAGCCAGAGAAGCAACCACAAATTGAAGTGTTATTAGCCTCTGTAACTCACTAGCGTTGTGGTTTGTTACCAAAGCCAAATGACATTGAAAATTGTTCTGACACTAAATGACGTTTTAGCAGCATGTCAGCTTTTACCGCTGTTAGTTTTTACAGATCCTCTGCATGTTAAATCAGAAATATTCATTGTGAGTTCTGAAAATGTTTCATGTCATTTTCCACTTCCTGTCTGTTTCTTTGTTACGGACAGGTGTGGCTTAAGCTTTTTATATACAAGTTTGGTATGTGGCCAAGGCTTTTTGTCTCTTGATAATTTGCAGTGTCTATCTGTTGTGACATATACCAGTTTTGTTTCAATTGCATGGCATCAGCACTGTTGTTTGAGTGAGAGATGTGGCATTCCATTAATTTCTCATCAATGTCCCTTCAGGCACAGACTGAATGATTCTTTCAAGTCTAATTATACAGTTAACAATTATAATCTATAAACCTGTATGTCTGGGCTCTGCCCATCACCTGTCTGAAAATAATAGATGAGTAACTTCAGATTTAGCAAGGTAAAAATAGGTCTAAAAAAACAAATTGCATTGTTTTGCTGATTTTAATGTCCGTATGAATTAAAAAAATCACCCTATGTTTTCTAAATACATCTGATTGATCTTATTCTGAATGATTTATCCTTGTATTTTTCAATTTAAAAAAATAAATTTCTCTGGCAATGTATGCCAGACTTCATTTAGGCTGCCTAAACCACGCCCCTTTCTTAAAATCGACTGAAAATTTGCATTCAGATCTGCCTCCATCCAATCTGATGGCTAGAACCAACAGAACCTTATTCTACATTAACACACGAATATAAATAAAATAACTGCAAAAAGAAATGTAGTTCCACTGGCAATTAGATAATTTCAATAATAAATACATATAAAACAATCTTGCAAAATAATGTTTTAATGCCTTTTCACGGCATAAATGCAGTTCAACAACTAACCTTAAAGGAATAGTTCACCCAAAAGTGAAAATGTGCTTAATATGTCCTCACCCTCAGGCCATTCGAGATGTATATGGGTTTGTTTCTTCATCAGAACAGATTTGGAGAAATGTAGCATTGCATCACTTGCTCACCAATGGATCCTCTGCAGTGAATGGGTGCCGTCAGAATGAGAGTCCAAACAGCTGATAAAAACATCACAATAATCCACACCACTCCAGTCCATCAGTTAACACCTTGAGAAGTGAAAAGCTGCATGTTTGTAAGAAATAAAGCCACCATTAGGGTGTTTTAACTTTAAATCATCACTTATGGCCAAATCTGAGTCCAGAATTCATTATAACGCTTCCTCCAGTGAAAAAGTCCATCTCCTGTTGTTCTCTCACATCAAAATCCACCACACATTTCACATATTTGTAGAGCTGTTTTCGCTGATGCATTTGTTTCTTACAAAAATTTCTCAAAATCTGTTCAGATAAAGGAAGAAAGTCATCTACGTATTGGATGGCCTAAAGGTGAGAACATTTTCATTTTTTGGGTTAACTATTCCTTTAAATGTATAAAGAAAAAAAGCCCCTAAACAAACGAAAACTGTGGTAACATTTTGAATTCATTAATATTTATTGTCATTAACTACATACTCTTATGTTTCGCCTGTAGATTGAATAATGGTGTTTGCGAACCAATTCTTAGTTCCCAACCCTAATTACAAAATCATATTATGCTATGTACATTTGTATTTTACATTGCTACCAATTATAAGTAGCAGTAGTAACATTGCTATGTTATTATAAACATCTGCAACTCATCATCACAACCAAGAAGACATTTCTGGAATATACTTGAGAATGTGACATGAAAATCACTCAAGCATGCAGCATTTTATTTCAACTAATTCTACAAATGAGCAGTCTAGAGTGAAATCATTAGGCCTTAAGCTAGACGAGACACACTGCAGTGTCTCAGGTGACAAAACTCTGACATTGAGGGTTTTTTCATTTAAACATTACAGGGTAAACAGTCTATTCTTTGCTGACGAAGGGCTACATAATTCAAGTTTGGACTTGAAACACCCTCACTATAAACTGTACATTTATTTGCATCTGTGTTAAAGTGACTCAGCTCCCCCTGGCATGGTGAGTTTTCACATTTCCCAAAATCCACTGGAGGATTACGATAACAGTCATTTGTCACCTTGATTTACAGTGAGTTACAAGCATTAAGAGATATTTGATCTCGTCAGCCTGTACCGAGCTCACAGAAACGCTGTCTTTCAAACGTCTGAAGTCCTGACATGTTTATAGGTCATTAGAGAGGAAGCAAACTTGGAGAATTTTCCCATTCACTGAGGGATGATGGCATACAAATTGCTTGACTGAACATGTCAATATTTCAAAAAAAGGCAGACGCCACATAGGCCTACTGAGCTCTGATATCTCTAGGATGTTGTTCCAGATTTCCAGCACGTCATAAACCTGTTGTACCTTCTGTATGCTGTGACTGCCAAATCATCCTACAGAAAAAAAACATTCATCATGCTGTGTAAGAGATAAGATTCATCTCTTACACAGTATGAAGAATGATTTATTTTCTGTAGGGTTTATGAAACTCGCAGTTACATGACATTCTGCATGTCAATATCTTTGATTCATCTGTGTTTTTTTATTTGCTTTGGGATGCATCCAACATCAAACAAATGCTCTTTGTCAGTGTTTATGACACGGTACACTTTTGTTTCCTCCTGATAGGTGACTGACAGCATGTTACCATCTGCACTGCGTGTTTCTAAAAACACTCCAGTGACGCAAAAGGCGTCCTGCTGCAGTCAAATCAACTGGCATAACAACTTTGTCAGACTTCGAGATGTCAGTAACAGTGGTACAGATAGTACATCTAAATATTAGTGGTTCAAACTCCTGCTAAAGAAAAAAAAATCTACCAAAGTGCTTTCTGAAGCATCATGTTTCAGCACTTTATGTGGGGTTAACGATCACGATGGATGACTTTTAACTGAACTTTCAAAGAAATATTTCAACTGAAAATTTCAGTAATGCTCTGTGACTAATACAGTGATTGCAGACCATGCTGGAGCCAGACTTACGTTAATGTCAAACCACCTCCCATCAAGCACTTTCATTGTACGTTCACATAGTAACTTATCATTATATGCAGGAGAGACAGGAACTTGTTGCTAGGTGTCAGTCTATTTTTTTTTTCAAAGGTGAAAAAGAAAATACAAATTGCTAACACAGTTGTTTGTCTTTCTTTTTCTTTTTTCTTTGTCTTTCCACTTCTGGGTGTTAGTCTGTACCAGTGTTTACCCACCACTAGTGCGCCGTGGAAAATGATCATAACTTCCTATCTCTATTATATTTTGTTATTATTATTTTACATCATGCTATTGCTATTGGTCATCCTTGTGTCTGTTTATGGGTTTTACAAATATTTAGCCAATGAAAAGCATTCAAAAGAGCTTGTGACTAAACCTCGTAACTCGATTGGATCCTCAAACTGTCAGCGAAACCTCCTAACTCCACCCCCACCTCCATTTAGATTGGATATGGATCTCTGCTTTTTTGCAGTGTCTGATCATATATAAAGTCTCTGGCAATGCAGTGTTTAATTGTAAAAAAAGAAAAAAAATTGTTTTCCTCTTTTCTTTTTTTTTTTTGCTATATTTCAGTGCTTAGTGGTGTGCCATGGGATTTTTTTACTTATCAAAACTGTGCCGCGGCACAAAAAAGTTGAGAAACACTGGTCTATACACATTAAGCGTTTAAAATAAATAAGTAAATGAATGAATGAATGAATGAATAAATAAATTTAATTAAAATTAATTAAAATAAAAAATGAAATCATAAATAAACATAAATAATAAATAAAAAATGTATAAAAATACTATAAAAATATAAAATTAAATTAAATTAAAACAAAATGGTTTGGCAAATTTTTGAAGGTCAATTTCTCCATATAGGCACCAAGTCTTGACTAAAAAATAAATAAATACATAAATAAAAAAATTTGATCATTCATGCTGTTATTTGATCCAATAGTGGGGTAAGTTGTCATAATTGAACCTGGCGTTAAACAGATTATCATGGTCTTTTTTTCTGCAAATTGAAACAGTATAATAATAACGAAAAAAAAAAAAGATGAAACAACAAAAATGTAACAAGTCAATTTTTATTATAATATAACAATTAAAACATGTGACCACTTGCCCTGGCCTGGTATTTATGAAAACTACCCTTGTCCTGTTTAAAATCAGCTAAAATCCACCTTCATACTATAGTGAATTTTTGCCTGAGTTAATTTTACTGTTTACAAAAACCAGGTGTTTTGAACTACCTGTTTGAAACCAATCTACAAACCACTGCTAGAGAAAACACACATTTGCATAATTTGTCTCCATGTGACAACTAGCGTCTCCCCTACAATAGAGAGTGTGCTAAACATATAATTACTTTCTCATTTAATTTAATGCCTATAGTGAATCTCTGGCACACTGGCCCTGAAGGATGGGTGGAGGGACGTCAGAGTGGCCTTATCTGATCCAGACCACTTTGAGACGACACCTGTAGAATTTTCAAAGATAAATGACCACCTAAGTAGCCATAAAAGAAGATTTATTGTCAAACTGCTGCAATCCTGACAGCTGGAAGCTTTACTGCAGCTCGCCTAAAATAATACTGAGAAAGTTACATACAGATTCACACTGTTCAACTATATCAATAAAACATAAAAATCAATGCTAAATATTCACAAATTACATACAGACTGTCTCAAGTTGGAATTTACTTTGTAAAAAGGTTTGAGGCAACAGATCACAGAGGCCCCATTAGTATTGTGCCCAAGGACTTAAGAACACTGATCCATGCTGTCAAGTGAGGTCTTTCAGTTGCCTACCTGCTAGCTTAGGTTGAAAGGTAGTTTATTTGACACCTAATGTGTTGACAGGTGTCAAGGTAGTGTGCCTCTGCTTTGTAAAGGGGAGATGGGCTGATGGGAAGAGGGTGGGGGGGTATCTCTGCTGCCCCTGGGGTCTTCCTGTGGTGGCGTATGTTTCCAGTTAAATCCCTAAAGGTGATGAGGCTTTAAATAGAGGCTTTAACCAGCCCAAACGGCTCCCTGGTGTGCACAATTAAGCCTTTGTACGTCTCTTGTTTGTTTTCCTGTTGATTCATTGTTTGTTTTGGTGGTACGTTATGCTCTTACGACATCGACTTCATTCAGATCTTTCGTTCTGATGTCTGAAAGGTATAATCTTTGAACTGGGCATTGATTTTCATTATAAAATTTATTTTATTTTTTTGTTCGAATGTAAGTCAATGGGATCCAAAACAACAACCAGTTGACTTTCACTGTATCAGAAAAGAAATGCACTAAATCATTCTTCAAAATATCTGCTATTGTGTTCGAAAATAAAATAAAATAAATATTTTAAATAAAATAATTGTCGGGTAAATTTTTGAAAGTTAATTTCTCTATCGGCGCACTCATGACTATCAAGAAAAACAATGGGATCCAAAACAACATTGGGCTTAATTGACTTTCTTTGTATTAAAGAAAGAGAGATATTCTTCAAAATATCCTCTTTTGTGATCCAACCAACCAACCAACAAAGGAATTGGGAATTATTGTTTGGCAAAATTTTAAAAGTCAAAACAACATTGAACCATAGTGACTTTAATTGCACAGAAAAATAAAACACTGAGACATTCTTCAAAATATCTTCTTTTGTTATCCATAAAATAAAATAAAATAATAAAATTAAATAAAATTAAAAAATTAAATTAAAAAATTAAATAAAATAATCGTTTGACAGAATTGTAAAAGTAATTTTCTTTATTGGGAAACACCTAGTCAAAAACAACTTTGGACCCAATTGGAAATACATCAAGACACTCTACAAAATATCTTCTTTTGTGATCCACAAACAGATAGATAGATGGATGGATGGATGATTAAATGATGTAAATGATGTCAGGGGATTAATTTTTTGGGCATTTGGTGAACTAACTATTGCAAAAATTATACACAAGTATAATTCATTCTCAAGTATAAGGCTTTTTTCCAACTAAATGACTCTGAATGACTCTTCTAAAGTGCTAACAGGTCGATTATGGCAGGAAGCGTTTGCACATACCACCGAGACGAGAGAGAGACTGAGAGTGGACTCGTGTATGGAAGGAATGTGGCTAAGCTGCATCTCTTGTCCATCATCCACCACTGATGTAAGGCACATGTCAGTCGCGCTTCTTCCCGCTCTCAGCCCAGCCACAGGGCAATCCTCACCCAATACCAGAACCAATACCATATTTGACAAGTTCAGAGCCGTCTGATGCCCACAGATGAAGGACTAAGATGACAACAAGCCATTAATCCTGAAAAATATTTTTAATACAAATAAGTTGAGGATTTGGACAGGTGAGCGTTCATGTGTGTCGTTAAACAAGAGTCCAATTTGCAGGGAACGTTCAGTGATCGCTATACCGCAGCGCTCTGCAACTTCAAACACACTGGTCTATTGTGCCGTCCAAAAAAAACAAACCTCATGAGGAAGATCCCTGGTGGCAGTTTCATAAAGCGCACAGACTTCCTGCTCGAAGTAATTAGTCTGCCTGTATCAGCCAAGAGCACCTATACAGACTCATTAGGGAGTTACCTTTTAAGTGCACACCAGTGTCCTTGAACCATAAGGGAAATACTGCAGTCTATACTGTGAGCATTTAGCACAATTATGTGATAGTGTGCAAAAGCAAGCTGTTTAATCCATATCATTTGGTGTCATTTTCATATCCGACTTTGTAGAAGTATAGCGATAGTCGGCTTTTAGGCGATCATTTATGTTTTGTTCCTGGGGACACTTTGCTTCAGGGGTGGTGTACCATAAACTAAACTGAATCTCTTCTGCATGTTTTCACCTGTATGAGAGATATGCAAAAAATGCCGTAACTCACCATATCTCTGGGCAACTGAAGACATATGAAGACGTTTCTGAAGACTTTGAGCACATATTTCAAAGAGACAGAAACAACTCATTCACTACCTCATCTAAGCTGTCAGTTTATCTGTCCGTCTAAATGTGGGACTTTTGGGAATCGAATCATTGGTAACCAATAACCATAATGAATTTTTTGAAAACTAAAAAAAAAGAAAAATGGGCATATTGTATTATAGGCCTACTGTATAAATATAGGCTACAAATACAAACCTAAAGTTTCTACTACAGAAAAAAAGGTAATCATTTAAGTTGAAGTAGCCCATTACATTACTTTTATCATAATGAATCCTCCACATTTAAATAATTCGAATTTGCATAAAAATGTAAAGATGATAAGCTAAACCTAAAAGTCTTTGGGGATGGATTTACTGTTCTTTTACCTGACAATTAAAGATGGTATCGTTTCAATGATCAGCTCTACCCATCAAATCTCTTGATTTATTAACCAACCAGACGCATGGCGCTATCATTCCGACAAATTACGACGAGCAGTCAGTGCAAACATGTTGTATCTTATCTGATTTAAACTATAGGAATGGAGCCAACTTGTGAGGAAGGCGCATGACTGCAGCACAGCGCGCTCTAGTGGAGATGAATGGCATTACACTCCAACAGTAGCCTGTACAGTACCTGAGAACGAGACGCTCAACTCAACAGAAGTCTGTGAGGGAGAGTAGCAACATGCCAGTATTCCGCTTGTTATATGTGAGAACGAGTCTCTCTTTTTTTTTTTGGCAGATATTTCCGGGGAGGTTATGTGCGACTTTTAAAGGGATAGTTCACCCAAAAATGAAAATTCTGTCATTAATTACTCACCCTCATGTCGTTTCAAACCCGTAAGACCTTCGTTCATCTTCGGAACACAAATTAAGATATTTTTGATGGAATCTGAGAGCTGTCTGACCCTGCATAGACAGCAACGCAACTGAAATGTTCCCAAGTCCTTATCACCCTGTAGCACCATTTTGGAGAGTATCAGCTGGATGTAAACAAGCATGCTGTTCTGTGTCAGCTGCGTCACGCCAGATCTGTTTCCTGTTGTTGTGACGCAGCTGACACAGAACAGCATACACTGTTTACGTCCAGTGGATACTCTCCAAAATGGCGCTAGGGTGACACGGAGGAGACGACAGAATATCAAAATGAACTCAAAAACATGTTCAAAAATTCAAACTGAAAATATTTTTTGTATTAATTGTGTGTTTGTGAAAAAAAAAGAATCGGAGCACACACGAGTATCAAGTCATTGACACAAGGAAACGTGAAATATGCACGAATCCCCGTGCAACTCAATGTATGCATTATAACACGCAAAGTGAAGGAAGGATTCCTAAACGATTAGATGCTTCAAAAGATCATATTGTTTCTGAAATGATCCACTGGTCTAAATCCGATCTGTCTCCCATGTTTAGAATATTAGGCTATAAGGTAATATATATATACACACACACACAATACTTTAATATATTAATTTAGCTATTAAGATTAAAAGGCTATCTGGACCAGATTATTCCAACATCAGGCACACCAACATAATATTAAACCGATATTTTCAAAGAATTGCTGACTGAAGAATGACTTGCATGTAGATGTTATTCAAAACAAATTGACAGGCCAAGGTGAAACACCCAGAACACAAAAAACTAGTCAGAGCAGCAACACTAAGTTCTCACGCATGTTTAAATCTTGAGTCCTTGCGCCCCCTAGGGACAAAATCTAAGCCTGTCCAAGCCTTTGACAAGCATTGGGGTGTTTAATTCCATTCATTTCATAAATCTTTATGCCCTAATTTGATCAAACCTGTTATTGATTCAGAAAAAAAACAAGATTGTAAAATGGAAAAATTAGTCATCTCCCTTCTCTCATGACCACCACTCGAACCAAACTTTACCCTGCTGAATAATTATGTTGTCATTTCTATAGTAATTTGTATAGGATTTTCCCAAAGCAGTTCTTTGGTTGAAATATTTTGTTCTGGAATAACTGTGCAGAACTTCACATACAGTCCCTCTGATGCAGCTTTTATTGCTTGGTTTTTCCAGGAAACATCTTACACCAAAGGCATTGATTCAGAAGTAAACATAAGGGCAGAACATTTACAATAATTCACAATAGCTTAAAAAAGTGGGAGATTTAAAAAAAACAAAACAAGATATGGGCACAAAGGCAACCAATGTACCACTCATGCTTTTAAAAATGGCAAGTCGAATCACTGCAATTAGAAGACCATCTGAAGTACTGCGGAAAGAATATTTCACCCAAAAATGAAAATTTGCTGAAAATGTCCTCAGGCCATCCAAGATGTAGATTTCGTCATGGGAACATATTTGGAGTAATTTAGCATTGCATCACTTGTTCACCAATGGATGCTCTGCAGTGAATGGGTGCCGCCAGAATGAGAGTCCAAACAGCTGATAAAAACATCACAATAATCCACAGCACTCCAGTACACCAGTTAATGTCTTAGCTGCATGTTTGCAATAAACATTTTTAAAACAGGCAAACTACAGTTAAAATGCCTTAATGATGGATTTTTGTTTGTCACTTCACAAGATGTTAACTGATGGACTGGAGTGGTGTGGATTATTGTGATGTTTTTATCAGCTGTTTGGACTCTCATTCTGACGGCACCCATTCACTGCAGAGGATCCATTGGTGAGCAAGTGATGGAATGCTACATTTCTCTTACCCTACATCTTGGATGGCCTGAGGGTGAGTAAATTTTCAGCTCATTTTAATTTTTGGGTGAACTATTCCTTTAAAGTATGAAATAACTTTAAGAAGCTCTGTTCAGAATTTTCAGAATATTCTTTTAAAGTTAGGTTCGCCAAAGTAACAAAACAGAAGAGGCTAGTCTCTTCTTGAAACACATGTGTGCTGGTTCTTTGAGCCAACACTGTGTTTGAGCTAAAAAGGCTAGATTTTATCCAATAGGACCCCAGGACTTTACCTACCACTGAAAAGCAGAAGGATTCAAAACGGAAATACTATGTGCAAAGTGTAGGAAGAAAGCATATTGGTAATCACCAAAAGCCCATTATCTCTCCAACAAATAAAACACTGATAAAAGTGCAAGTGCATCTGAAAAGATCCCAAATATTCATGCTACACGTCCAAGTGCTCTGGCTCCAATAATGTCTTTAGGCAAAAACATAACAGTTTTTTGCTAACAATACCTGCGGTTTCCTGGAAAGAAATAAAAATAATAATAAAACCAATATCAAAAATGGGCAAAAACTGCTACTACACCTTGTAGAATAATAAAGACTTAGCATGAGTAACTACTGCATAGATCCACAGCTATTTCAAAATGCAACCAAAACAATCCTGACAAGAAATGTCTCTTCAAACAAAATGTACAAACATATTTATTTGGCTAGTTAAAAATGCTAAATGCAGTGAATAAGTCCATATCAGCACTGCATGTTCACAACACTCCATAATAAACTGGCATTAAAAAAAAAAAAAAACGCTACTAAGGCACCGAGGCCAGGCGGGGTCAGGATACAGTGATGAGAGTGAATGCTGCAGTCAGCTGGGAGACACTTGTGTGGGTATGACAGAAGGCTTCTCTAACGCTTCCTGCAGCTCGTTCTGCTCCCTAGACAGTTGTCTGAAAGAGGACAACAAGAGTTTAAGCTAAAGATACTTATTTATATCAAGAAAAAATATCTCTTTGTATACTTTATGTACACACATACAGTATCTCACAGAAGTGAGTACACCCCTCACATTTTTGTAAATATTTTATATCTTTTCATGTGACAACACTGAAGAAATGACACTTTGCTACAATGTAAAGTAGTGAGTGTACAGCTTGTATAACAGTGTAAATTTGGTGTCCCCTCAAAATAACTCAACACACAGCCATTCATGTCTAAACCTCTGGCCACAAAAGTGACATTTTCACTTAGGGGTGTACTCACTTTTGTGGCCAGCGGTTTAGACATTAATGGCTGTGTGTTGAGTTATTTTGAGGGGACAGCAAATTTACACTGTTATACAAGCTGTACACTCACTACATTACATTGTAGCAAAGTGTCATCTCTTCAGTGTTGTCACATGAAAAGATATAATAAAATATGTACAAAAATGTGAGGGGTGTACTCACTTCTGTGAGATACTGTACATTCAGTCTATTAAAATTAAATTTTAAACTCGTAACTTGGCAATCCTGTAAATAGCAAGGGAAATGTTAATTACAGCATCTACAACGCCAGGTGGCACCACATACAAACATTTGAGCTAACAAACCTTCACTCTGACACTATTATATTTGATACACAAAATTTAAACTACGTGCCTCCTACCCTACGATTAATCATTTAAACTTTTTTTTTTTTTTTAGCAAGTAAAATCCCTTTTAGTATAATAAAAAAAAATTACACGAATACACTAAAAATTACACTATTAGGTTGTGGTACAATCTTTTTTTCTGTGAAATCTGATCTTTTATTAAGTAAATGTAAGTACATTTTATATTGTTAGTAATTTTTCCAAGATGAAAACTTACTGTAGCAACTTGATTATCCATACATCATTAAAAAAAAAATCATGTTAAAATGTATCAAATATGATGCATCAGGCTTTTGAAGAATGTTTATATATATATTTGTTCATCTCTCAATCATCAATATATTGCATGTCATTATGTTTTGCCCACCACAATAAAAACTACAGAGCTTTAATCATAAAACATATGTGGAAATATAAAGTGACAACTGGTATTTTTATGCTAGTAGTCTGCTATACTCTTATAAAGATCTCATTGATTTACATTACAAGCTATCAGAATACTATCTTACTTTTTATCCATACAACAACACCTGCACAAAATTAAATATTTTTGCTTCAGTATGAGCTCCAAATTCTCCTATATCATACTATATGAGCCATAAAAGCCCGATGTATCAAATATAATAAAAAAACAAAAAAACAAAACAAAAAAAAAATATCTAAAGGGTCAATAAACTGTTCCATTTAATAAATTTAAAAAAAAAAATCTGACTATGTCACATGTCAGGTTTGCAGGGTTAAACAACAAAAAACAAAATGAAATAAAAATAAACTTTCTGAGATGAGGCATGTGCTACTTACATTACCAAACAAAACATTACCAAATAATTCCTGCCATTGGCTGGACAAACAAATAGTCCTGTAACTATCAACCCCTAAAAATGCATATTAAGCCGGGAGAGGAGAAAGATGACACATTCACAGTAAATCTAGATAATTCATGTTTCTTTTCTTCTGTCAATATTTTTCTCCCAGAAAGTGCAAACTTTGTCTCAGTATTTGAAAATACTTAAATAAGAATAATCATCCTATAAGAATAATCTGTAGATTGAAGTAAACATACTGTATGAGGCTTTGGTAGTTGTCTATCCGCACACTGTAGTCCTCGCTCTGCTGGAGAGCCTGCAGGAGCTGATCCTCCAGCGACAGATTCTTCTCCACCTGACAATCACAACACAGCAAGAAGCAGAAAGTTATCAAAATAGCTGACATATAGGGAAAAAATGGTTTTGGCCTCAGTTGGTGACTTGTGCATTTCTTTATGCAAACAAATAGGTCAATTTGCCACATTCAAATAAACAACATGAATACACAAATAATGCACCTGCTCTCATTTCTGTACATAATTTCTCAGTGACGGAGAATAAAGCAGATGACATGTTTAACAAAGTGGATGTAACCATTTTTTTTAGATGGAGGGACAGTGTAAAAACGTAAGAATCTGCCGCTGAAAAATACATATTGATTGACTGCTAATCTGAAGATCTGTAATGGCCCACAATAAACACCAATACAAGTTTATACCAATGTTTCCATCTGCAGCAGCTTGTTCCCCTGGTCCTGTAAATGCTCGCGCTTCATTTCGATGACAAATAACAGACTCTCCTGCTCCTGCTCCCAGAATGCACCAGGGCTGCCATGAGTCTGGGATGAAAAGACAGATACAGCTGAATACTCCAGCTATCTGAAGCACGCTTTGCCAACAGATCTCCTCTCATAACAAACCTCAATATTTCTCTGAAGGTCTCTCTTGAGCGTGGACCCCTCCGCTCTGCGCTTTAACTCGTTGAACAGCTTCAGCTCTGACGTCAGCCCTTCAATCTGATCCTGAGTTCATAGAAAGTTCAGACCAATCACTTCACAGTCAAGTCTGGTATGTCTAGCTTGACGTGGGAAGTACAGTGGAGATCAAAATTAGAGAACAATCTATAAATACTTGATTTTTCTGAAGTATTGTTAATCTTCATTGCTCAAAATTCAAAGGAATATCAGCTGGGAGTATACCACTGTTCTATTAACAAGGCATTTCAACAAAAACCTTTATTTTGTGAAAAACACAGTGATCAAAATTAGAGAACCGTTACCACTGTAGCACGAAAAAGATGATTATTACATTTTTGGAGGGATACAGCTGTCAAAAATGAGTAGGAAGTGTAGAGGCCCTCGCTTTGAGTGACTTCAGCATCTGCGGTCACCTTAGAGCGGCCCATCATCTTGCAATCTCAGTCAAAATTAGACGAATGCCGCCAGTTAAATAGGGTTTTTCATATATAATTAATGAAATTAGCACCAGGTGCCAGATTAACACCAATAACTTGGAGGAATCTGTCATTGTTCTCTAATGTTGATCAGAGTTGTTTTTCAAATATCTCATTTAAGTTTTAAATTTATAAATTTATGAAGTACGCTTAAAAAAAAAAACAAACAAAAAAAAAACTGCGCTTCTACTCCCGTTAGGAACTTCAAACAGGACTAAGCAGTGACCTTGAAAATTAGGAAATTGTAGGTTGTTCTCTAATTTTGATCTCCACTGTATATTAGATCAGCTCTCAATCAAATATATTAAGGCAAATCAGAGCAGTGATGTTGCAAATAGACGTGCTTTACCTTCAAAGCATTCTCAGCTGCTGCATGCGACTCATTTAAAATGTTCTTCTCTTCATTGTGTAATCGCTGTAGCTCTGCAAAGTAAACAATTATTAAATATTGTTATTTACACACACACACACATACGTACAGTACGAACATATACATACATACATACATACATATATATATATATATATATATATATATACACACGTGTACACACACACACATTTATATGTACATTTGTGACCCTGGACCACAAAACCAGTCTTAAGTGTAAATTTTTCAAAATTGAGATGTATGCATCATCTGAAAGCTGAATAAATAAGCTCTCCATTGATGTATGGTTTGTTAGGATAGGACAATATTTGGTCGAGATACAACTATTTGAAAATCTGAAATCTGAGGGTGCAAAAAAAAAAAAAAATTATTGAGAAAATCGCCTTTAAAGTTGTCCAAATGAAGTTCTTAGCAATGCATATTACTAATCAAAAATTACGTTTTGATATATTTACAGTAGGACATTTACAAAATATCTTCATGGAACATGATCTTTACTTAATATCCTAATGATTTTTGGCATAAAAGAAAAATCGATAATTTTGACCCATACAATGTTTTTTTTTGGCTATTGCTACAAATATACCCCAGCGACTCAAGACTGCTTTTGTGGTCCAGGGTCACATTTATCATTTATGCTCTTGGTAGATGTGTTTGGCAAAGTTACTTCACATTTGTCACACCTTCTGTTGCGCTCTGATGCCGTTCTAAGGTGCTCCTCATCTGTTTTTCATGAAGATCATTTAGGTCAGCGGTTATCTCAGTCTTTACCTTTTAAAACAAGACACAATGCATTTATTTATTATTTAACACCAAATCAGCAGCAAAGGCTATTTTCATGGCAAAGTAGCAGAAATTGTCTGATTGAAGAGCTTTTAGGCTCAAAACGTCACCTGTGGTGAGAACATAAGTAATTATTTTTCTACTTTTGGAGCTGTGGTGTGATAACTTTGACTTTCCTGTTTGAAAGTAGCAGAAATTGAAATAGTCGTAAGAAACTTAAATAATGATATACAATAATGTTTTCAACATAAAAAAATACTGTTTACATAAGATTTTTCAGTTTGATATTTGATAGAAATTTTCCCAAGGATAAGCCTTTTAAAAAAAAAAGTCCATTAATGAAATTTATGAATAAATCCATTCAAGACATAATACAGAAATTTGGATAAAAAAAAAGAGATAAATAATATGCAATAAATTAACAATAAGTAAATAATGTAAATAATTAATTCATACAATTAATTATAAAGTAAATTAAAATTACATTTATAAAATTAAAAATATAAATTATAAAATTAAAAATTAATCTGAATACCTGTTAAACTGACAGAATTCTCATAAACGGACAGTGCCTAGCAGCATACATGCGAACTTAAAAAGCATCCCAGGATGCACCTTACAAAAGTATGTTTAGAGAATGGCAAGAGCTAGATCTTTAATTTTTAGAATTACTACTGCTACTACTAATAATAATAAAAAAAAACTGACAAAACCTCCTTTTGGGGATGTCTTCATTTGTCAAAACACTATAAAAGTCTAAATAATAATAAATAAAAATTAAAAATCATAATTTTTTATTGAAAAAATGGTTCCTGTTAGTGATCGGTTACATTTATACATAGTTTTTATAAAAACAAAAGAACGTTCTATGCAATGTTCCCATTTACATTGCTATATAAATGCATGCTTAACTTAATAATTTTACATAATAAATTAGTCTACAAAGTTCTAGACTACAAAAACACTTGGTGAAAGGTAAAAAAAAAGCCATCTTTGTTCTCTCTTGTTAAAACAAGCAGTGCTCTAATGTGTTTAAACACACAAACCAGCCTTTACAGGGCAATGAATAACTTCCCTCCCTGCAAACAGGTTTAGCTTTGTTGGTCAGAGGTTAGCACAAGGACAGATGTACCAAAGCACACGTTCCCAAACCCTGAACAACAGTGCACAGAATCGGCCTTGTTCCCAATTATGCTGCAATGGAAAAGCACGTCTTGTTTATTGCCGCTGACAGCTTCATAATGTAGAACCCGCTGACATAATCTGGGATCAGAATACTAGTCGCTCTTGAATGCCTACATGAAGCTACATGTATTCCAGTCAGGACAAAAAGAAAGGGCTTTGAATATGAAGAGCTTTCAAACTCTACCTTCTCTATAATGCTGTGGACTAAAGTGCAGATGTCTCCAGGATGGTCCTTGAGGAGCTGGTCTCTCTCCTGGTCTCCTGAAGCCGTCAAAACTGCATGTAGTATCTTTAGCTGACACTCATAAGCCTCCAAGTGATTCTCCTCAGATGAGCGTGTACCTGGGGGAGAGCAATTGAACACTACATTGTTTACTCTATGGTACACCTGAAACAATATCTCCATGAGCGCAAGCCAGGATTGCCCACGGCCAGCAACACAAGAGTATTAACAGGTCCCTGCAGCCCAACATCAGTGCTACCAAACCCTGCGCTCTGCCAAGAACAACACACTTTACAATGGAATCGTGGGACATTGAAAAGCCACGCATGAAAAGCACACATTAATAGATAATAACCGTAGCACACGCATCAGGATCTACAAGTGCAAAAAGCTTTTGTTGACATTCTGAAATAGTCCAGGACCAGAATATCTCTGTCACAATGCATTTTCTGTTTTCGTTTATCTAAAGAACATCTGCACACGTTCACATGACATGATCGAGAGAAACCACTTACCACTTCCATCTTGAAGTTTGATGTCCTTTATGTGCTTCTCACCTTCTTGTGCTCTATTTTTTTTCTGAAAGAAAAGAAACGAACACTTTATTTGTTGCATTGCAGACACAGGATCAATCATTCCAAAGTTAGCTAACAAACTCAATCTACATGCGCAACTCTTTAACATTTCAAAGACGTGTCTTATAAATTGATATTTGTTGCAACTGACAATTGAAGACGAAGAGCTGTATGCTGGAAGCTGATGAGTTGATTTGTCAGTGTTTTAATATTCCTCTGGTCAGTTTTTAGATGGATGCAGAGGCTTTTTAGGCTGGGCTGAATCTGCAATCGCTGACCCAGTTCATTTGCTGGCTTCCATGGCTGCAATGTGCTGTGTTTTCCACCAACTGGCAACCCGGGGTGCTGAAATACTATTGGGTAAACTGGCAGGGGGCTGAGTCACACAGACCGAAACAAAAACAGGCATTCCGACATGGAACGCACATTTCAAAGTAGAACTGGAACATTGTTCTTCAGAGAAACAAGTATGTGAACTTAGCATATTTCCTACATATCTGAATATATGAAGGTATTTGTATGCTTTAGTACAGTCAATCTCCTTTAATTGCTAAACTGACATTTTTTACATTGCAGACAGTCACTGTCAATTATATACGGATCATATATAAGAAAAAAAAAAAAAAAAAAAAGACAGACGAACAAAATGTGAAGGCCTATTTAAATCCCACACATTCACTACCATTAAAAAAAATCAGTCAAATTTGAATTTTTTGAAAGAATTCTCTTGTGCTCGCCAAGGCTGCATTTATTTGATCAAAAATACAGTAAAACTGTAATAGGCTGGACTCCGCTTCGTCCATGGTGAAAGGCGATCCTCAGCGTGAAGTTGATGTATTTCCTCAGCGACCCGTTTTAGGTAGGCTTGGTTGACTCTTAACTTTTATAAAGAATATCTCTTTGGATTTGAGACTTTGTATTATTTTAAATAGCTTTTTTATTTTAATGTATATATTCAGTGTCACATGATCTTTCAGAAATCATTCTAATATGCTGATTTGCTGCTCAAGAAACAGGTCTTATTATATAAAGAGTTGTGTGGCTTAAAGGGGTCATATGATGCTGCTAAAAAGAACATTATTTTGTGTATTTGGTGTAATGAAATGTGTTTATGCAGTTTAAGGTTAAAAAAACACATTATTTTCCACATACTGTACATTATTGTTTCTCCTCTATGCCCTGCCTTTCTGAAATGCATCGATTTTTACAAAGCTCATCGGTCTGAAAAGCGAGGTGTGCTCTGATTGGCCAGCTATCCA